>NC_056728.1:657277177-657527000 GCF_019279795.1 Protopterus annectens
ACACACACACACACACACACACACACACACACACACACACACACACACACATGCCCACTGATATCACAGGCCCTAACACACACCTAGGCCTCTGGCAGACATTATCACCCTGTGCATATGATGATGCCTGTTCTGCATCCCTCTCATGCACACCATCCGTGCAGGAACATGTTCATATGGTCTGCTGCACAGGGTGAGCATACTAGGTAGGCAATTGTAGATTAATATTGTTGAGTAGTGTTGACAGGCAGCAGACATACCATGTATTGCAGTTTTAGAATGCATTTTGTACATTTGACAGTATGCATCATGTGTAACAACACTAACAACATGTTGATCTTGACGTTCTGCCTTCCTCTTTCAGGTATAGTTGCATGTGCCGGGGGATGTCGGTGTTTGTGGGTGTCCCATATGTACGTGTTGACTACCCACAGGTCAATATGAAAATACCTGCATGCACTTTGTAGCTTACACATCACAGTTATATTCTCCCATGTTTCAATTATGTTTACTGTTCTAATGATCCAAGAGCATGATAGCTGTGTAGTAAGCTACTGTGTTCTGAACCATCACATCCATAGTGGGTGACATCACAGGTATAGTTACCTGGAGCATGGAGAGGGTAAAAGAGTGGTATGCTGGATGACAAGGGTAAAGGCCAGTGGAAATAGTGGCTTTTCATTGGGAAGCAGTAATAGCAACTGCCATGACAGCATGCAAACACAGACACACCCACACATTCAGGGATTCACAGACACAGTAACACACACTCTGATACACACACACAGTTGCCAGTGTTTGGATGAGAACCCCTGCCTATATGCATATCATCATTATAGTACTACACAATTACAAGAAGCGTCACAGAGATTACACATGTACAGGTTGTTGGTATGGCTTAAGATCGAGGACTTTGACAGGGATACTACAGTGCAGTGAGTGTATATGGGGAGGGGGGTTCATCAGTAGGCTATGTAACAACAGGTCACACCCCAGGATGTACATGTTAACAGGCAGTTAATATGCCCATCTACGATTGATGATATCAACAGGGATGCTAGATTGCATTGAGTGGATGGGGGGAGGGGGTATTTACATTTCACTATGGTAAAATACAGCCTCACTCCAGGAACCGGAAAATCATACACATAGACAGCCATGCACACACACACACACACACACACACACACACACACACACACACACACACACACACACACACACACACACACGCACACACACGCACATATATACACTGGCATTCACAAAGATATACACCTATATCACACACATACAGACACTTTACATGTGTGAGGTTTAACCACCTACCTATGCCTTTCTTTCTACACTTCACTCTGTACTGGTGTCAACAACAGTAGTCAGGAGAGTGATAACATGTGGGATGTATTCCCAACCATACGTGACATATATGGACACACACACACACACACACACACACACACACACACACACACACACACACACACACACACACACACACACACGTGCCAGTACTGTGAATCAAACACCTGCCAATCTCATGATAGGTACTACAGAAGTACAGCACTATCACATCCAGTACAATGCTTACTGACTCTTTCCTTTGACAACTGTGCTGATATATGCACAATATATGCGCAAGGGTGGTATTACTGTTACAGGCATCATGAGATTTGCCTTCAGTGTCACCCTTACAGCATTATGCATTGTCTGTCTTCCACTTCAATTAACAAAACCTGACCTTAGCAGGTACACAGGTTATTGTAGGACTGGTTGTAACACACCGGTGAACTGTCCTCAGTAATCATTTATCTGCAAAGAAGCCCCACCACTTAGTAGTTATGTCCAAACATCTGTCCATACCTCATGTACGGCTTACTGTACTTAGAGCATATCACCATATACAGTTGGCAATGTTGAGGCTGTACTGCAACAGCATGATGTACTAAGACAACAGTCACCTTCAGACATCAGACACTGCACACACAAACATCAATACATGTACACATATGCTGTCTACATCAGTACATGCACTAGCAGGTCAAGAGGTTACATTCCTCATCTTCCCCATGCCATGTATGAAACATAGCCAAGCATTACACCATAATGGATGTTGTATTTATGTACTGGTAGGACACCACCACTTTCACAGAGTAGCCAAGTGTACATATATTACAAAAGCACATATTAGCATGACACACTCAGCATTATTAAATGTCATGCTCCTACAAACTGTTACTTGACAGTGCCATGGTGTAGCCAGGGCACTGTAACGGTCAACAGTGAGCACATAGTATTTGCCACACACACCTCATGTGTACTGGAAAAGTGCCAGCAATGTGCTCTGTTAGAGCTAGGCAGTACACTCATTCAAGTATGTGAAAGGTCTGTGGCTTGTTAACATCTCACCCCAGCATGTGCTGACTATTGTGGTACTAAAGCTAATGTCCAGACAGCACACAGCATGCATGGCTTGCAATTGTTGACATGGGGTATATGAAGGAACTGTGGCCACAAATGGCTGTACATGTCATGAACATATCACCTGTGACTACTCAGGAACATACAGAGCAGAGCTGGATTTCCCTGAGTCTATCAATACAGGCCTTGTGTAGGTCGTATGGTCCTGTTATTTGGGTATGTTTGCAGGCATTGCATTAGATGGACATGTCTAAAGACATACATGCCACATGGGTTGTTGTATGATATGATAGGTGTCATGGGTGACCAGTAGAGAGGGCATATTACCTCTGTCAACATAGATAATGAACCTTATGTACTGTTAGCATGCTATCTGCCATGTGCATGTGTGTAATGACTGTAGCCACCTGTATGTAGATAGGAAAATGAAAGCTATGGTAATGTAATTTATGTTGTATGAGTGTGGAATGTACATATCCAGGGCAGGTACGGTTAGGTCATATCCAACCATGAGGGTGTTGTTTACTGGTGTACACTAACAGTTGACCGTGTTAATGCTGACAACATCCGAGGGACCCTGGTATGTGTACAACTGAGCTGGTTACAAACAGTGGTATTATTGCATTGCATAACACATTATGCAGCTGTGTCTGTACATGGATACTTTGCACAGTTAATGTAGGCCTAGGTACAGTCCACCAATCGAGGGTAATCTGGTGATCTACCATACTATGTCATATCACATATGGATGTGTATTGGTAGTCTGTGAACAAGGTGGTGTATGTATATGAGTATACAACCTAAAATGCAGCATTTGCCACTGTCACCTGTACTTGACTCATCTGTGATGCGTTATGTCAGAGTAGTGGTCTTTACATGTGAGTAGCCTTTATGATTATGTGTACACCACCGCCTGGAATGGTCCATACCACTGTTATGGCCCACATGTCTGGATCTGACATATATGGTGCTAGTGCAATTGTGCACTACAGAGCCTTCAGCCAGGTGTTCCTCACTGCACAGATGTCAGTATTCCCCATTGTAGGTTCTACATTGAGCAAAGGGATTACTAAAGCCACACATCTAGCACTGGTTAGCATAAGCATCCAATGGAATTGTCATGTAGGTGTCAGGGTGTTACTTCTTTGTGTAGAACATTTGCCTTGGAATGTGGCTATATGGGTAAATGCAACCTAGGTATTATCCACACACACGTGTAACATGGATGCATGTGCTCTCTGTTGAAGGCTCGTCATTCAGTCATGACAGCCCAGAATGACAGACACTTGAAAACCTCATAATAACAGCAGGACATTGGCTCATTGTTTTTGTCTAGCAGTTGCCACCCATACCATGGCATCACTGCATGTGGCATTAATGTGCTTGGTAGCAAATGCCTCATGTAAGGTGACGGACAGCAGCAGAACTTGTGTATATGACCAATGTGAGATATATTTAGGGTAGCAGTACTGCTAATAATGGCAACTACTAACACAGCCGGGAGAGATCATCTTGACACCTGCACCTCAGTTCCATTACACAAGGTGGCTCACACATTATGCTTGCACATGCCACTGTTCCATGTACAATGCCACTGTCCACAACCTGCTATCAATATATGACTTTCAGGGCAGCAAGGTGTATGACACATGCTGTAGGTAGCATCCGCCTATGTGACGCAGGTAATCTATTGTCTGTCACATCCACACATGCATGAATGTGTATACATGACATATATGTTTCAGTACTTCATGTACATGTATGCATGTGTATCACACAGCACAGACAGAGATATATCATTTATGGGCCACATACAGGTATCAGGTAGTAAACCAGTATGGTGTGCATGTATGCTGACAAGTACGATGTACCTAGCTTTAAACCTGTGTGTTTACAATAGGAGTCCATTGCAACATGTTTTGTACATGTAAGTGTTTGAGCATGCACACTGTGGCCTTCAGTGGTTAGAATTGGAGTGCATCCCAAACAGCCCTGTCCTACTAAGTGTATGACCGTACCCACTGCCACCTTGTGTAATTTGAGTCAGTGCATCCAACAAGCCCTTTGTTACTAAGTGTATGAGCATGCCCAGTATAACCTTGTGTAGTTGTAGTCATAGTGCATCCCAAATGGCCCTGTGCTACTACGTGTATGAGCATGCTCATTGTAACTCTGTAGAGTGATAGTAGTTGTCCATTCTGCAAATGGCCATACTCCAGTTCAGGTTCCTGTTGTGCTTCAACTATACCTCTCAGGCCTACCTGCTGATGATTTGTCTTGTTTGTGCATACAGGTTGTAGTGGACATCTACATTAAACACACAGGTCTACAACTATGTACTTCATGACTGTCAGTCTCCCTGTTGTTGTCCTCAATTGTAGAAGGGTAGTCTGACTGCCTTGGAATGTGTAATCTCTATGGCACATCTCGTAACTGCGCAGTACTGTAATAGTGATCTGTAGATAGGCAGGAGTTCTGATCCCACCACTGGCAACTGTGTGCATGTGTTTGTGTGTGTCAGCAAATGGCTGAATGTGTTTGGGTGTGTGTGTGTGTGTGTGTAAGCAAATGGTTGTGTGTGTATATTTGTGTCTGCATCCTGTCATGACAGTGGGTTTTGCTGCATTCTAAAGAGATACCTCCTTTTCCACTGGCCTTTATCCTTGTTAACTACAAAACCTCTCTCTTCCCCCCTCCCCACTGCATATAATCGGTCCTGTGATGTCACCCAGCTCAGAAGTGGAATCAGAGTAAGTGTAATTGTATGTGTTCTGTGGCACATACCCAAACTGCATACCACTGTACTAGTTTCTTTTAGACAGGCAAGACGTGTATGCACAATACTGGCAAGTGTGTGCGTGTTTGTGTGTGTGACACCCCTGTAGCCAGGCATACACATGGATAATGTCTTTTAGCACATAATGGTAGCCATCTGTGATGACCGGTGTCTACAAAGTATTACATAGTTAGGAATGGTAAAGAATACACAGTCAAGCATGACTACGGATGGGTATGTTATTTTCCTGTGCCACTGTCGAGCAGTGACACAGAAGTGTTCGCAGGAGTGTAGGTCCATACCCATCATTCCCCCACCCTAACTCCACAATCCCCAGGGTAGATTACATTAGCCATCATTCCCCACCCCAAACTCCACATACACAACAACCATTCCTTCTCTGGTGAACTGCTTATGATTTAAATGTTATAACACAAGAGATGCCTCTGTTTTGTGTACATGTCAGTTCTTTTGGAACCCTTCTGTCACAAAGGGCGTTCAGACGTGTGTATATACATATATATATATATATATATATATATATATATATATATATATATATATGTAGTTATGACAGTTGTATTAGATGTAGACCTGCCTTTGTTGTTTCACAGAGAACAGTACATTCAAGGGCACTGTACATATGTACACAAACTGACTGTCCCGTTTGTTTTCAGTACTGTGGAATACCTGTAGTAGAATGTGCATTATAGACTCCATGCAACATGTGTACAACCCAGATGGCTTAGTGGTATGTCCAGTGACCTCTGTGTGCATGGTCTAGGGTTTAAGACCTGCAAACCTTGTTGATACTGTCAATTAGGACTGCATAAGACAGTTGTAAGCAGGTGTAAATGTGTTTTCGTGACAGTAAGCAGCAGGTGCACGCAGGTAACAGACATGCACAACCCACAGTACACTTGGAATGCCCTTCTTTGGCAATCCTGCTGATGTCACCCACCTATGAGTACACCTCTGGGAGGGATGTAATCCAGTAGTCTCCATAGTGTGTGCTGTAACTGCGTATTGCTGTAGTGCAATAAACTAGTTTAGTTAGGTACGGGTTCCATTCCAAGACAGGCCAACTGTGTGTATGTCTCTGTCTGCCTGAGACAAGAACAATGTTTTTTAGAGTATGCACACTCTTTACAATTCACATGACCACTTTTGGCAATCCTGCTGATGTCACCCACCTAGACATACACCTCTGGGATTGCTGTAACCCAATAATATCCGTAGCGCATGCTGTAACTGTATAATGCTGTAGTATGATACACTACTTAGGTAGGGCTTCTATTCCAAGACGTGGCAGGTGTGTATGTGTTTGACTGCAAAGCCTGTGTGGAGGTGGCTGTGAGTGTCTAACCACTGGACAGGTTGGGGAGTGGATTTTGTAGTTTTCCTATATGGTGTTCATCTTATATGTCACAATGTCCACCTCATGAGGAGTACAGATGTCATTCAGCCAAGGGACTGTACTGGCAAGCCATACCCCTACATCTGGCAAAAAAGCCTGGTGAACAAAGTATGCAACCCTACTATTACCCAGAATATGTCCTGAACCCATGTGTCATACACAAACACACTTGCCTAGAATATCCTGCTATGTTGATAGTACCCTGCACATTGATGACAGATAGTAGGCATGGTGTGATTGCAGTGGGCTGCGGAGGGCATGGAACCCTGTACAGCAGTACAATAGGCACATCATTGTGAACAATGTGCCTTCACTATGTTCCCCACTGGATGCCTGCAACATATGTGGTGCCATCAAATGTGATCCACAGAGGCCATACAATGCCTTACACATGTGTCCTGTATGGACCGATGCCACTGACACCAGGGAATACCTGTATCATGCTATCAATGCAGGTGCAGGGTCAACCTGCAGATTGTTAGCAGGTCCTGCCACACCAGGCCAGTATTGGCATATAAGAGGATAACAGTCTGTGTACACAACATGTGCCATCCAAACCAAGTACAACTGTAGAAGTCGCTGTACATTATTGTGGGATGTGCACATCCCAGGCAATGTCGATGTCAAGGATGATCAAACACAGACATGGCATGCATTGCAAAGCTATGGCCATACACAATCGTAACTAGGATGTCAGGACAGTTCATACAGTACCCATCTGTGTGGGACATTGCAGACACTACACCCCTGTACCACACTGCACGCCATTGTCGGGTGGCGTGATGCCAAGGATTACCCTTCACCCAGCCATGTACAGCCATCTTGCACAGCCAACCACTACACACCAATGAAGCAATGCACACATGCATATCAGTACTGGCACCTTGTGTCTGCATGTGGGGTATGATGCTCCCAATCACAGTCACTCCCAGTATAACTCCTATTAGCATACCCACAGATGTCTAGCATGTTCACATGCCCTAGCCCATAGAACCTCTGGATATCCCCTGTGGTGCATCTAGTACCTGTGCATTACTGCAGTGTGGCAAATAAAGTAGTTTGAAAGTGTATTTGTGGGCCGAGCAAAGAGTGTCAATATGAGTTCATTAGAGAGTGTGGTTTTGTTGACAATGACATCTGTTCATGTGGACAGCCAAGTGTGTTACACCTAATGGATGTCTACTATATCTCTGTTGCAGATGTCGATCACCAGCACACATATATGTTCTTACAGCACACCAACATGTCAGCTTTGTGGCACATGGAGTAACTGCATGCAATTGTAATAGTAATGACTAGTCAGTCAGGGGGTTGAAACCCTGTACTGGTAGGTGTGTGACAGATGATGCTTAGGTTTTAGTCTCCAAGCTCTTCTCTGATGTACTTTGCCTCTGTCTGTCCCTGCCACACACTCTCTGGTGGATGTGGAGGTGTACACCTGCTCAGCAGCAGCTTGTGTTTTGTAAGTGATGGCCATGATCTGATGATGGCCTCTGCACCTATTGCAGTCCTCCTCTAGCTGATTGCATGTGGAACAGCTGTGATGATGTTCCCATAGCCAATCGCATGAAAGCCACAGTACAATATATAGGAACATCCTGTTGGTGTTTGCCCATGACAGTCACTGTGAGTGGTACCTGGATCTAGTGTTTGTAAACGGCATCACAGATGATATCCGGATGTTCCTCAAACAACATACACAGTGGGAAATAGCCTAAAGACAGGAGGGTGATGTGCCAGACATGACTACAGCATGTAAGTCTAGCTATGCTTCATTGAGACTACTGCCTGTTTAACAAGTTGTGTGTGGTAATAGCTATTCTGCATGTTTTAAAACTGACAAGACAGTGCTCTGTTTGTGAGGGACACCCATCTGTAGGACCACCTGTGGACTGGTCAGTGTGTGGAACCATTTGTTTCCTGTGTTACTCACTGAACACACATCTGTGAACTGCAGGAGCATAGTGTTTGGATTGCTGTCAGTACATGGTGATAGTCATGAGTTACTGCCATCGCTTCCCTGATTGGACATATGTCACATGAAACAATGGTATGACAGACACTGTCTGTGGTTCTCAGTGATATGCCAATAATGGGCCACTGTTCATAGCTGCAGTCACAAGTCTTCTACACTTTGTACAGATGTCATGCAGTATATAAGCATGTGTTGTGCTCCCTCTGCAAATGTATACCATCTGTTGTGTTGGGTTGATGGTCATATCTATGCATGCTGTTATAAGTAATCCTGAATGCTGTTGACTATTACTAAGCCATATCTGTGTTTAAACTGCAACACCTTAGGCTGTATGGGTTTAGAGGTCCCGGCAGAACCTCTTGCCCCACTTCAGCTGTCCATGGCACCAGGCACCAGCACATCTGGAGCCCAACCTTGGACCCCCACCTCTGTTGGCTCTGCACCACCTTTTGGTGGTACTGCCACTGAGGATGGGGCTTGTCCCCCCTGGGAACAGGTCCAGACAGGAACATGTCCGCTGTCGTATAGTCCCAGACGTGGTGCATAGGGGGCTCAGTAAGGGGATTTGAGACCAGATACGCCAGCTCAAGGACAGAGTATCACATTTACAGTGTGAGGCTGCCCCTCCTAGACAGCACCCAGCACTGCCACCTTTGCAGCTGTTTTGGTGCAGTGGAGGCTGCCCATGGTTGGGGACCTCCGTCCCACTGTTTCCATTTGGGGACTCATGGGCTTGTGACTGCCAAACACACCTCCCCGTCTGAGGTGTATCCCCCCACATGTGTCATATACTGACCCTGTATGCTGTCTTGTCTGTCATCCTACCCTACCTATCCACCACGAGCATACCTACTCTCCTTCCCCCACAATCCACTCTCACCCTACGGGAACAAAAGGCCAATCAGTTCCTAGAACAACATTTGCCCCATGCATAGCTGTCCATTTCACACACATGTCCACTGGACACATGTAACACTTTTAATATGCATCACAACATACTCCAGTTGTCTTCACCCCTGTCTCTCAGGCACACGATCCTAGTATGCACATGACTCCTAAATGTTTCAGGTACACATGATGGAGACGACCCCATTGTACACACAACACTACCGGTCCCTCTATGGTTACCCCATTTACCTTTATCATGATGATGATGTTGCACACAGCACCTTGCAAGAGTACTGTTCTCACATAATGATTGGACATAAACTGTTGTGTTAATGCAAATAACATGCACAGAGTGATGTATATGGCCAATGTACAAATGTTTGCGTGTATGAATGACACATGTCTGTCTGAGGGAGTCTTGATATTACATAGGACAACACCACAACATAATACAGGCATTGCTGGTGTTTCCCTTTTCATTCCTTTGTAAAGCTTTGTTGTCACATGGGATGTTCCTGATATATCTATATATATATATATGTATGTATCTATATCTGGACATAAACACTCACACATACATCTACATGATGGAATACATTTCCTATACTTTTGAATGACTATGCTGGATGATATGTTTGTGATAAGTTCTGATGTTTGTATATCTGCCATGGCTTAGTGGTAAATCACAATAGCTGTGTGTGTAGGGTCCTAGTTTTGAGCCTTGCAGAGGCCGTCCATTTTGTTGCTGGGCAGAATAAGGCCGTTGGATATGGAGTGATTAAGGCACATTAAAGCAGGTGTGAGCGGGTGTGCATGGGTTTGCGTGGAGCTAAGCAATGCTAACCTCCGGTTGCAGTTTCTTACACTCAGTTAGCCTCTACATGAATTTATCAATGTAATACTCACATACTGGCGGCCAAACAGGCTTACACCTGCTTGTTCCCACACTTGCAAATGCACTGCATTTGGTGTTTGCATCTGACACTCACACCCCTGGGTGGCAGTGAAGACTATGATATTACCTTGTGATGCCTATTACATTGGATTACATGCCTACAGTATTGGGAATGGCTGCCCATTAGGCAATAGCATGCTGTTCGACTGTACGGAATCCGTGGCCTGTCCAGAGTTTGATTCATATTATTGGTGTGTTCCTCTTACAATCTGCACCCATCTGGCTAATACATGGGAACTGACACTCTTCAATACAAACAGAGGTAAATGATGTTTATAACTCTTAATTATTGTCGTTATTCATTACGTGTAATTCACCACCATTCCTCCAAATGTGACTAGTTTTAGGAGGGATTAAGTGGGGCAGAGTTAGAAACTGAGTCAAAATCAGGGACGTCCCTGGAAATCGGGGACAGTTCAGAGTTATGGTCCCTATTTGTTCCCCCAATGGTTTATGTCCTGTCCAGTGAATTTGATCTTAGGGGTTGAGAGGTATGGGTGTCAGCTATGCCCATTTTGGAATATTACTTACATCCCCGGTGTGGTCCTAATATGACTGCGCCACCCAACATTTGCCCGCCTAGGCCCATAATTGCATACCCATAGTTCCCCCACCAGACACTCCTCTACAGCACTCATCCTTACTGTGGGTGCAGGTGGGGTATAAACACGCCACTACACATTGCCCACTCTTCCCATGTCGGGACACCTGTTGTACATTGTGTCGACCCATGGGTTATCAGGCTTGCACAACCTACTGGTCCCTGTACATCTACAGCCTGGTTTGATAAGTCATTACCAGGACTGCCTCTGATGATCATTAATTTTTGGTGTCCTACAAGGGACATCGATGTCTATGTTTCAAGATTAGACCTGGAAGGTCTCTCTCACCGGTAGTATCCTGACGATGGTCTGGGAAGCAGTGGTGTGTTTATCTTTGTTATGTGTCTGTATGTCTCACCGGCTTAGCTGGGGTGTGGGGGGGTTGATGCTATGTGTTACACGTTTGTTTACTGGACCCCTCACCCCCATATGCACGACCTGTGAACATATGTAACTCGTAACTGCTGTATCATATCCTAGCTATATACATGTGTATATTTACAGTCACACACACACACACACACACACACACACACACACACACATATATATATATGGGTCTACTTCTATTCACCAACATCCCATTTCACTGAAACCCATTTCACTGACAGCTCATTTCACTGACAAACTTTCAAGGTAGGGGGCTTCCCACACCAAATGTGGGCTGTGCCCCCACACCCCCAACTATATATTACAACTCCACGGTCGCACAACAGTGGGGAGGGGCAATCCCAGGTGTTTGCCCTGATTACTTTTGTCAGTGAAATGAGGCTGTCAGTGAAATGGGTTTCAGTGAAATGGGATGTTGGTGAATAGAAGTAGACCCATATATATATATATATATATATATATATATATATATATATATATATATATATATATATATATATACATATATATATATATATATATATATATCTGTATACATTACTATATACAGATATATCTGTATATGTATGCATACATGTATATTTATATTTTGCTGTATATATATATATATATATATATATATATATATATATATACACACATATATATATATATATATATATATATATATATATATATATATATATATATATATCTAACAACATATGGGTCTATGGGTGTCTGCATATGTATATATTTATACGTGTGTATGTATCTGTATTCTGTCTCTGTATGTATACATTTGTACTACGGAGAGGGAGAGGCTTATCTCTATGTCACTATGGGTAGCTATACACACACATACCTCTACATATATACATTTACATCTGGTTATTCCGTTCCTTGCCATATAGATTACACTTTGCTGCAGTGGGACTCGTAGTGGGTGTGACTGCTCGTTGGGCAACACCTCTGCCCAATGAATACATTTGCTTATCTCCCTAGGGCTGTCCATATAGGCCCACATCAGCCAACACCTGCACACCTAGACCCATAAGTAACTACCCATAGTTCCCCCACCCGCACCTCCTCAACAGCACCCATCCTTACTCTGGGTCCTGGTCTGTTCTGGACACACCACTACATGCTGCCCACTCTCAACTTCACTGGATCCATTTCATACAATTGTCTCAGCCCATGGGTCATCAGGCTTTCCCACCCTTGTATTCCGAGTATGGATACACCCCAACCAGAATGTTCTGTCTATCACCTTATTTTGGTCTTGACAATTTTTGGGGTGTCCCGCAAGGGATGCTTCTGTCTGTGTTCCAAGATTAGAATTCATGGGTGCACTGTGTACCCCCCTGGTTGTATTCTGCCTGTGGTATTGATGGTAAATGGTATGTGATGTTGTGGGATTTGGTACAGGAATGTCTGTTCCTTAGGTGGGTGCTCTAACCAATAAACTATTACTGTGCTGCTTCATTTGCATATATACCCATATACCCATGGCTCCTTGTTCCCCAAACACACACCCCAGTGCCTCCCTAACACTGCAGTCACCCATTCTCCAGTTGGCTTCACGGTGTATCCACACCACTACATATTGGCTACTCCCTACTCCTACAGACCCATCCCATTGGTTGACTCACTCTACGTATCCTCAGAACTCCCAAACGTTTAGTCCACAAACATTGGTGACATGAACTATCAAAAGAATACTATTCACAATTTTTGGGTTGTCCCACTTAGGACACGCATGCGTTTATGTCAAGATTAGACTCTATACTTCATTACATCCATACTCCCGTTAACATGACATTACAATAAATTAATAAGTATGACTATGTGGTAACACACACGTTACACATGAGAGCCTAATTATGTAAGTGTTCGGCGTATTTCTTTTACAAATAGACCGGTTTAGTAATTGGAGTTGCGATAGCAGGCAGATCACAGGAATGATTCCTTGTGTGGGAAAGTCCTCACATTTGATTTTTTTCAGCATAGCACTGACTTCGGACATTGTACACACTTCTGCATTTTAGCAGGTTAGTCCCATCCCTCTTCTGCGCAACCTATTATTCTGTCTACTGTCGAGGTTTGTAAGGGCACATTCATGTTATTTATGTCTGTAAATGGAATGAATGTGTTACAGAGAATGTACTTCTACATATTGATGTCTGCATGTGTGTAAGCATATATACTTATAATGAACTCACTGACGTGCATGGGGTGGTCCAATTAGAACCAGCCTAGCCAACCCTGGCACACCTGGCTCCATAATTTCATAGCCATAGTTCCTCCACCCCACCCGTGTTCAACATAGACACATAACATCCATTGTCCACTTGTTATAGCAGCCATGACACAGCTCCACACATTGCCATCTCCTGAGTATTAGGGGCCCTACATGTATGTTGTCCCAACCCATGTATTCTCAGGCTCTCCCACCATTTAGTCTTTGAACATACCTGCCCTTGCTTGTGTAATGGTCGGATGGTCAAACGATCTATCAATTTTTGGGTAGTCCCACTAGGGACTACCCTATGTGTGTAAAGTAGACTTAGCAAATCAACAATGTTACTGCCACTGGTAATATCTTGCCTGTGGTATGAGTAGCAGTGCTTTGCTCACTCCTGCCCAGCTGGATATGACATATATACTGTGGTTGCTGTTGGTTCCCTTCTCATTCCTTTTATATGCTTTATTGTTAAGTCATTCTTTTTTCATATACATACATATATATGTATATATATATATATATATATATATATATATATATATATATATATATATATATATATATATATATATATATATATATATATATCTGTATATACTTATATATATTTCCTATGCTGGGCACTGTTTATACCCATGCAAGCACACTCAGACTTGCTTACTGGTACTTATATGTGTTTACTGCTGCTTATTTGTTCTTACACCTGCTTACTAGTACCTTATTCATTATGACAGTGCCACTTTGCTTGAATGATATTTAAGTTAAATATCTCATGCGATACTCTTATGTCAGTTTTATGGCAATACGGCATTCATTCCACATGGAAAATTATATGTGCTATTGTTGGGCTTGAACTGTGAATGCCTGTTTGTTAGGCGGATGCTCTAAACACTACACTATTGACATTTACGCTGATTCTGCATGTTTTTCTCTATTTGAATGAATATGATGTGTAAGCTACTCTCGGCTGATGGCAGCGACGTGCAAACATGCTGCGCTTTGCTTACACCTTTGATATTGCAGCAATTCAAATGTATAATAGGGACACAGGGAATCTAATTGTGAATGTTCTAGGGACAGGGCTCAACATTCCACTATGTGCTTTTGTGTTTACTACTTCTATTTTATTTCACTGTTCATGGACACTCTTCTATACTTAGCATACATTTCTATAGCCACGGACACTGAATTACTAACTTAGTATTAGGGGTTGGCTCTACTAGTAGACATAGTAGGTTTTGCAAGTGTCGATGCATTTTTACGCCTCTGTAGAGCACTTGTACATGCCCCCTGCACTCGCACACATTTCCTGTGCACGTTGAGGGTGAGGCGGTGCGCCCTCATACATATTCATATGGTGCTGCTGCACCATCTGTAGTGAGGATTCTTAGTGTAAGGCTAAAACCGTCCTTGCGCCGAGCTTCTTGAATCCCAGGGTCTGTGCATGCACTAGTTATAATTACCTCTGATGAACATACTAGTCCAAATAATATGACTGAACAAGAACAACAGTCTGATATTAGGGTCGTTACTTCAATGCATGCTAATAGTCACTGCAACTCCAGCCACCACCCCCCCACTACAGAACCCACACACTACCGGTGTATTACTGGACAATGTCACCTTCCAACAAGCTGAGGATTTTTGACAGCTTCCAATTCATCTGACTTTACCAGAAGTAATAGAAATGCTTCCACGTGATCCATCCAGGGACAGAATAATAGAAAAATAACAAAGGCAAGGAAGATGGGGAAGCAAGGGACTGCAGACACTGAGCCAATCCAAATACAAGAGGACTTAACTAAGGCTGTGGTAACTTGTCTAGTTTAAACTTAATTAAAGATGACATCTCATTGTTACAAAAAGGGCTAAAATTTATTCCATCTATGAGTGACAAAGTTGTTGAAGCATTAACAGACAAAGTTATTTATAAGAAATGTATGCCTGAAGTATACACTCAAGGACAGTGTACATCATTCTGTTCAAAACCAAACACTTTTTTACCTGTAAACTACAATAGTTGCTGCATTTAACAATGTTTTTAAGTCAGAAATGTGTGTACTTTATGCTAAGAAAGAAGCTAAAAGGTGGTATTCAACATGCGCTGAGGATGATGCTCTGCTGAAACTGCAGCATGATAACAGTATTGTTATAAAGGAAGCAGACAAAGCAAGAGTAATAGTAATATTTGATAGGAAAGACTATAATGCACTGATGGCTGAATTTCTAAATAATAAATATGTTTTACCAAAATTACCAGTACTGACATTGCTAAGTATATTAGCAAAGTTATTATGCTTATTTATCAATTACAGCTTAATAATGATATAAGTACTGAGTTGTTTAACTTTTTTAATACTTCATCTCAAGTTATACCAGTGCTATATATGTCCTACCCAGGTTACACAAAAATAGGCACAAACTAACTATGAGATCTATAGTATCTGGAGGTGGATGGGTCACTGAATGCATATCTGCATACTTGCAATCCATACTTGGTAAGTTATTAATGAATATTGGAAGTTATATTAGAGATACAGGTGACTTCCTTATATGTATATATTAATGGCATAAATCTAATGAAACAACAGATTTTATGTTTGTCACTTTAGATATTATGAGCCTTTTTATTGTTATACCAAATTACTATGGACTTGAAGCAATGCATATATCTTTAGGTCAACATATCAATACGACAACTAAAGAAATAGACACTATATGTGAGTTGACAGATCTTGTTCAGAATAACAATGTGTTTATTTTTGGTGAAAATGTTTAACATCAGAAGGCAGGTGTGTCCATGGGTACCCCAATGGCCAACACATATGCTAATATTATAGTAGGATTTTGGGAGGAACAATTTATGTCCAAAGATCCCCTGAGACTTGTCCACAACCTCGTATTTAACAAGCATGTTGCAGATGATGTATTTTTGGTTTGGATGGGGAACTCTGATTAATTAACAGCATTTGTAAAACTAATGAATACATCCACTGATTTCATGAGCTTTACATTGGACTATTCACCAACTACAATACATTTTTAGGTGATAAGCTTGAGAAAACTAGTAATGGTATTGAAACTTTTATTTTTCAAAAGGGTGTATATGTAAACAGGTACACCCACAGAACAAGTATGCATGTACCACATATATCTAAGAACAGTACTAGGAGTCAGCTACTTAGGGCAAGTCACTTGAACACAGATAATATAAAATGTATATCTCAGATGGACCAAATGATAAATGAATTTAAAGACAGAGGCTATGATGTAACTACACCTGAGAGTTTAAAAATCGATGTGGTTAATGATAAGCAGGGTAGTGCAAGACCATATTTTAGAATGAAGAGCCCCCCCACCCACCCACCCAGGGATTATTGTAAGGGAACAAGGTCCCTTATGCTACATAACTGGGTTTAATAGAAGGACTAATGATATTAAAATATATCTAAGCATTGGAAATTGCTAGGCTCTATTCCAGAACTGAAACAACTGGTGGGGAGAGACCCTACTTTGCCTACAGGAACTGTGTAAACTTACAAAAAGTCTTTGTTATAAGGATATGCTACAGCAAAATGTTAAACAAACACGTAAGGTAGGTACTTTTCCTTGTTATAACTGCTTCTGTTGCAAAGACATCATAAATAGTGTTGAGTTTATACATCCGTTAACAAATGTAAAATATACATTTAAATGTTATGCTACCTGCTCTACCTCTAATGTGGTGTACCTTGCTACTTGTACAAAGTGTCCTTCCTTCTATGTAGGTAAGTGCACATGAAGACGTAAGGATCGTATAACAGAACATAAATCTAAAATACATAGAAATGTTAAAACCGATGCACTTGCAAAACACATGGCTGAAAAGGGAAGAGATCATCCCCAGATTCTCAAAAGCTTGCACGGCATGCATGATTAGTGTTAGATGAAAATTTGCCGATATGGCGGCCGAGTGATCCACGTAGGTGCACGTCTGATGTGCGTGAGCGCTGTAGCACTAGTGCTGCATGTCCGCAGCCCCCATATGCAAATCACCCCATTTGCAGGTGAAAATTATGCAAATTAGGTAAATTTGCCATCCAGGAAACAGGAATCAGGGGGGTGCAGGACTAGTGTAATATGCAGAAATGTACTCGGTTAGTAACCGAGTACGGCACTGCAAACTGCAAAACAGAGCTATGGCAGCCCCAAACAAAGGCTGCATAGCATTGAGGAAGCATGCCAATGGCCAAGTAGAAGGCCATTGGCATTGCAAACAATGGCAAATGTACAAAATACAACTTTTATGATATGTCCGCTGATCACGTCCGTTGAAGCATAGGGCAGTGGCTCGCAAATGGGACCGGTGGGGAAATAAGAAAATAAACCTAAAAACAACAGTCTAACTTAAATCAGTATTCTGCCATGCATGTCAATGGCAGGGAAATGACAAGCTGGCCAGTGAGGGGGGAGGCACAATGTGACACATGTAACTATGCATTAGCAGGTAATTCTATGCAAATGAGGGGAAGTATAGTGAATCCCGGTTTTCCCCAGCATGTGAGGCAGGTCCTAACAGTGTATGAATATGGGTAGCTGAGTGCAAGACTAGGAGGTAAGTGACATCATGTGTGGGAGTGTCAGGCATACTGTCAGCGGATTAGAGCCCTGTGGCTAAGGGTTGCGTCCAGCTTAGCACAGCAAAGCCAGGAGGTGTAACCTGCCCAGCGCGTACAACACAGTGTAAGCGGGTGTGTGCGCCACACAATGGGATCTACAGGAAGATAAAGGAAGTGAACCCAGGAAATAGTAGCAGGGTGTACATTGCAGTACATCAATTGCACGGCGTGCCCCCAGGATGATTCAGAAGGTCAATGGGAAGGGAAAGCAGCAGTAGGAATTTAATCAAGGGATACTAGGTTCGCTGCCAGGTGAAATGGATCGGAACCAGCCAATTACACAGGCAGCAGACCAGCCCAGCCTAGAATACCACTATAAACTATGTAAACACCTACCCCTCTGGTTTTTCCCACACCATACACCACCGGTGTAAACAACTGGGGAACTTTTAACACTCACAACAGCAAAATGTTAGGGGCTGCAATAGCTATCATACAACTTGTGGAAGAGGCTGAGGGTGGCAAGGATGGAAATGCTACCGACCAACCCACAGTGAGGAGACGGAGAAGAGTGTACAGACTCAGGGTGACCTACCAAGGGCTACATGAGCTGGAGATAGTAAATTGCTATAGAGTGGACAGGGCCCTCCTACAGCAGATTGTTGAGCTGTGCCAGCCACGCCTGACACACAGAACTAACAGAGGGGAGCCCATCCCAGTGGAAACAAAGGTATGTATAGGCCTAAGAATACTAGCTACAGGTACCTTCCAAAGGCCAACTGGGGATATGATGGGGATCTCACAGACATCAGCATCGTGGGTACTCCACCATTTCCTGGATGCCATGGCAGCACATGTCGGTGAGCACGTATATTTCCCCCCTCACCCGTGAGGCTTTGGCCAGCAGTATGTGTCTCTTCCACCAAATAGCAGAATACCCTGAGGTAGTGGGTGCAATAGACTGCACACACATATGCATCAAAGCACCACCCAGTGAGCAGGCTAGGGTTTACATCAACCACAAGGGCTTCCCCTCCATCAACTGCCAGGTTGTGTGCGATGTCCAGGGCATAATACTGAACATGTGTGCTGGCTGCCCTGGAAGTTATCACGATTCCCACATCTGGCATCTAACACAGCTGTACCAGAAATTTGCCAATGGGGACATCCCACATGGTCATCTAGTGGGGGGTGCTGGATACGCACTGGAGCAGTGGCTGATGACACCCATCAGAAGCAAACACACACTCAAACAAGAACACCATAATGAGGCACAAGCACAAACAAGAATCATAATAGAGCGTGTGTTTGGGATGCTCAAGTCACGATTTCGGTGCCTGGACACATCCGATGGAGCCTTGAAGCACTCACCAACTACATGTACCCAAATCATCCTTGTATGTGCCATGCTACACAATATGATCTGGCAGAAACAGCTGCAGCAGGAGCAACAAGGGGCAGGGCCATATAGCCCCCCACCAAGGCCAAGGCCTGCACAGGCACAGAGTGACTCGGAGGAGGAACAACTTGAGCCTGCCCCATTAGGCAGAAGGAGGCGTGCCCCATATGCCCTGGCCCTGACAAAGAGGCAACACATAGCACATACACTGACACGGGAGGGACCCAGAGAATAGCACCTCTGTCTGACTCTCAAATACAGTAAAAGGGATGCTAAACATTACACTACCTGTGCCTAAGCATGCATAGGCAGTGTACTACGTGCATCTGACATAGGCAGACCTGCAGCACCACCAGCAATACTGGGACACCCACAGGATAAGTGACTCACACATGCCAGCCAGGAGGGGGTCACATACCCAACAACAGTCACAGCCAGCAGGACAGGTGTAGACAAACACAAACAAATGCCGTACTATGGCCTCTGAATGAGGGGTATGGCTGACCCCCACGGAGGCCTACATGGACAGACAACAGCAGGCCAGGTAGGGGGATGTCAGTAGTGACAGCTAAGAAGTCAGAAACCAATGTGTAGGCAATCAAAAGATAAGAATGGAAGTACACCGGTATGGCGTAGCCAGCATGATGGGTAAGACCACTGACAGAATAGGACTACAGGACATACCAGTACAATCCTAGCAAATGTGTACAGCTGTCAGGTGTGCCCCCCACCTCACATAGAAATACAGTAACAGTCAGGTGCGTCCCCCCCACTCCTGTGTAGAAACATAGAAATAGTCAGGTGTACCCCCCGCTATGCAGACATGTTGCAACAGTCAATGCCAAATGATCGGTGGATACCCTGCAGACACAGCATGCTACCTGTTGGTGTATAACACAAAGGTCAGCTGTGCAGTACAAACCACCGGACATGCTCCACACATTCATAACAGACAGCTTTACTAGGCATGCTCACACACTTAGAGTAATGAAGGCAATGTCAGTCATCAACATACTGAAAGGTCATACTGGGCATGCTTACACACTTAAACACATGAAGGCCATGTATGCAAACACCAGTGGACCAGACATATCCAGCATTTGCAATAGTTACTGCAGACACATGTCACTATGCACCACTCATGCCTTGCACACACAGTGGATAGAAATACAGACATAAATGTAAGGACAACACACCATAATACACCCAAAGTAGATGGATATAGATGTGTGGAAGAGGCTGACCATGACAAGGAGCCATCCAAGCATGTCCCACCGAGCACACAGCCAAAGGGCCCCAAACACATCAGTTGCAGATGTCACACACTGCAGTTACTAGCGACCAGTACCTGTCAGCACCACAGACTATGTGTTCCACATGCCAGCTGTGCAACATGGCTGTATAAGGACATGCCCTAGACATGCACCTGTGACATATGAGCCCGTGTGTGGCTGCCTGTGGTTTGTCACCCCTACATGAATGGTGTATGGGCCATGCACACACTGGCCACCCCTTAGCAGTACCCTGACAAGCCTGCTGAGGTTATCCAATGTGTAATACACCTTTGGGAGACTTGTAGGCCAGTAATCTCTGTGGTGCATCCCATAACTGCATACTGCTGTAGTGTGATAGACTAGTTAGGTAGGAGATCTAACCCCAGACATGGCAACTGTGTGTGCGAGTGTGTGTCATTGTTCATGTGTGTGTCTGTCTCTCACTGACTGTGTAGAGAGCAATGCTTTTAGGTTACTCACACCCCTTACATTTCACATATCCAACTTTGGCAAGGCTGCTGATGTCACACACCTAGAAATGCTCCCCTGGAAGACCTGTAGCCCAGTGATCTCCATAGCACATGCTGTAACTGCGTGCTGCTGTAGTGTGATAATGTAATTAGGTAGGAGGTCAAACTCCAAACGTGGCAACTGTGCGTGTGTGAGTCTATGTGTGCATGTCAGTCTGTCACTGACTGTGTAGAGAGCAATGCTTTTTAAGCACTCACACCCCTTACAAGTTGAATACCCTCCTTTGGCAAGGTTGCTGATGTCACGCAACTTGAAATACACCTCTGGGATGATCGTAGCTGAGTAATCTCCATAGCACGTCCCGTAACATCGTATGGCCATAGTGTGATTAAGGAGCTAGTTGGGAGTTCTAGCTGTTGACTGTGTGTATATGCGTGCATGTCCGACTGTGTAGAGAGCAATGCTTTTAAGTAACTCACACCCTGTACATTTCACATACCCACCTTTGGCAAGGCTGCTGATGTCACTTACCTAGTAATACTCACCTGGGAGAGCTGTAACCCAGTAATCTCCATAGTGCATGCTGTAACTGTACTGCTGTAGTGTGATTATGTAGTTAGTTAGGAAGTTGAATCCCAGATGTGGCAACTGTGCATGTGTGAGTCTGTGTGTGCATGTCTGTCTGTCACTGACTGTGTAGAGAGCAATGCTTTTTAGGCCACTCGCACCCCTTACAAGTCGAATACCTTCCTTTGGCAAGGCTGCTGATGTCATGCAACTTGAAATACACCTCTGGGATGATCGTAGCCGAGTAATCTCCATAGCACGTCCCATAACATCATATGGCCATAGTGTGATTAAAGAGTTAGTTGGGAGTTTTAGCCCCCCACTTGCCAACTATGCATGTATGTCTGACTGGGTAGAGAGCAATGCTTTAAGGTAACACACACCCTGTACATTTCACATACCCACCTTTGGCAAGGCTGCAGATGTCACTCACCTAGAAATATTCACCTGGGGGAGCTGTAGCCCAGTAATCTCTGTAGCACATGCTGTAGCTGCGTACTGCTATAGTGTGAATTAGATGTGTGGTTGGGTTCCATTCTCACACATGGCAGTTCCAGATGTATTGTGTGTCACTGTCTGTGTAGGGAGCAATGCATTTTAGGCTAGTCTCTCGCAGTCATTTCAAAGCCCTACTTTGGCAATCCTGCTGATGTCAGTCAGTGTGAAATACACTTATGGGAAAGGACTATCCCAATAATATCCATGGCGCTTACTATAACTGCATAGTGCTGTAGTGTCATACACTAGTTAGGTAGGGGTTCTACTCTCAAACATGACAGGTGTGTGTTTGTGTGTCTGAGTGTGTGTTTGTAACCCATATCCTGTGTACAGGTGGCTGTGACTGTGTGACACCTGTGGCCAATGTGG
The DNA here is from genome assembly GCF_019279795.1 of Protopterus annectens. Classification (NCBI taxonomy): domain Eukaryota; kingdom Metazoa; phylum Chordata; order Ceratodontiformes; family Protopteridae; genus Protopterus; species Protopterus annectens. The sequence goes on from NC_056728.1 coordinate 657,300,003, forward strand.
AGCAGATTTTGCATTTTCCTATATGGTGGCCATACTATATATCACAATGTCCACTGTACAGGGATAAAACATGTGATATGGCTAAGAGGCCGGGGTGCAGAGCCATACCCAGATATGTAACATCAAGGCCATGCAATCAGTTAGTAACCCCAGTATTACCCAGAGCACACTCTCATCCCATGTGTCATACACACACATTTCTAGCTAACAGCCAATATGTGAGTAGTACACTGCACATTGGCCACCAATAGTAACTATGGAGTGACAGCGGTGGGCCACAGAGGTCATGACACCCAGTCCATCTGTCCAAAATGCACATATGTGCAGACAGTGTACCTCCCCCATGTTCTCCAGTGGACAACTGCACCACCTGTGGTGTCATCAAGTGTGACCCACAACGGACATACCATGCCTGACAACATGCCCATATGGACAGATGCCACTGACACTAAGGAATGCTGATAGCATGCACACCATGTAGGTGCAGGGTAAAGCTGCTGGCCATTAGCAGCCCCCACCAGAGGTGGACAGGACTGGCACATCTGATGATAATCTGCATTCACAACATGGGCCAGACACTCCAGGTACAGTTCCACATGTCACTGTACATGCATGGGGGAGGTGTGCACATCCCAGATGCAGTCCATGTCATGGATGAAGAAACCCAAACATGGCAAGTGATGCACAGCAATGCCCACACACAGTAGTCACCCAGGTGACTGGATGGGGCATACAATACCCGTCTGTTTGGGAAAATGCAGACACTACATCCCTGAGCTACAATGCAGACCATCATCATGTGGCCTGATGCCAACGTGGTACACCCATCGCCTAGCCATGGACAGCCATCTGGTGCAGTCGAACACACCACACACCCTTGCAGACATGCACACATGCATGTCAGTAGTGGCACCCTGTGTGTTTGTGTGTGTGTTGCATGCGGCAGATGTTCACATCCACACTCCCTATGACCCCCATGGGCATACTGCAGCATGCTGTCTGATGTCAGACACCTTCCCATACCCTTCACCCGTACAGCCCCTGTATGACCTGTGCGGTGTATAGGATACTTGCACAGTGATGTGATGTGGCATTCCCACAACAGATGAGTTGTACACATGGCCATGCCACATGTGCCAATGTGTGTGAGTCCTTGTGAGAGTGTGGCTGTGTTGATGCTGGCACCTATTCATGCCGACAGGCACATGTATGTCACATACCATACCGCTACTGTATCCCTGTTGCAGATGTTATTCCCCATCACATATATATTCTGAGTGCTCCACAACAGGTTACCCATGTGGTGCATCCAATAATTGCAGCAGACTGTGCTAGCACTACATAATCATCAGGGTTTGATACCCTGTGCTGCTAGGTGTATGACACAATCATGCCTCAGTTTTACCCTCCCACCCCTCCCTGACATGTATTAGCCTCTGTCTGCACCCACACCCCCTCTCAAGTGGACATGGGGACCTACACCTGCCTTGCTTAGGCAGCAGCATGTGTAATGTAGGTAATGCTCATGATCAGCTGATGGCCTCTGCACGGATCGTAGCCCTTCCCTAGCTGATTGCATGTGAAACAGCTCTGGTAACATCCCCTTTGCCAATTGTATGGAAACACACTCCAATACCCAGGAACGTCATGGTGGTGTTTGCCCTTGTCACCCACTGTGAGCAGGAACTAGAGCTGGTGTGTGCCAAACAGCATCCCAAATGGATTACAGTGTACCTCTAACAACCTATACTGTGGAAACAGTGCATCAAATGGGGGGCAGATGTGCCTGACCTGACTACAGCCTGTAGGTGCCACTATACCGCATTTGGAGTAATGTTGCTTTCACAGTGTTTGTGTGGATATGGCTGATGTACATGTCTCAATACCTGACATGCCAGTTCCATGTTGATGGGGAATCACCATCTGCAGGGTCATTTGCAGCCTGGGCAGTGTTGTGTCGGTGGCTGCATGTGCCATCCACGGAGCATCTAGCTGTCGACTGCTGAAGGTAGTGTGAGGATTGCAGTCAGTAGATGGAGAAAGCTGTGGTAGTCACAGATGTCATATCCCTCAAAGGACATATGTTGCAACAACCCTGTAACAACAGTAAATGTATGTGGTCATCACAACAGCATGTCAATATTGGTCTTGTGTATGTGCTCCCAGCCACACCTTTATCAACCTTTGCACATATGTCGTACATGAAGTGGTGCATATGTGCTGTACACCATACTTTCTGGCATCATATCTGAGAACAAGCCATGGATATATCTGACTGCTACACATGTTATGTACAGTAGGGGTTACATTAAATTACATTACCTGCACATTCTGAGGATGTTCGTACAGTACTGAGGTCTGTGTACCTATGGTGAATGTTGACATTGTGTGTACTGTTGATATGTACCTTAGCCTGTGTACCAACTGTGGTAGATGACATTGTTCTAGTTCTCCTACTTGCAGCTGTTACATGCTGCCCCACTGTATGGTACTGTAGTGGTGTACATGTTTGTAGGGCCATAAATACACATGTCCCATACCACAGACACCCACCAGAACAAACTGTGTAGCAGGCCAGTATATGTAGGGAAGTCTGTGAATGGCACATATGAGGATGGTGTTGAACACATAGTCCATATATTGTCATACCATGCTAGCTAACCATATGTGGCTGTGGCTGTGTTCACAGTGGTTGTGGATATGCACTGTCACACAGGTGTACCCTACCCTGTGCTGTGACATGCCTGTGGGGCCTGCTGTATATGCAGGTTCATGTGCATTCCCCCTTGTGAGGTGTAGGCAAGTGTTGAGCCAGTCTGCCTGCAGCCTGGACAGTGCATTGTGGCATGCCTAGCAGCTAAGTGCAGCTACACAGTGGGATGTCATGCGCAGATACTAGCCAGATGTCCCACTGCCGGGCCTCCCCTAACAGTCATGTATGTCAGACAGGGTGGTGGGATGCAGTGTGGATGTATGTAAATACCTAGTGTGTAGTATGTGGCCATGGCACCCCTGTACCAGTGGTCATACAGTTACAGGCCAGGCAGGAGTGTATGAATGCATGACCTATGGTGGACATTATATACCTGTCGTGTTATACCCATCTACATGGCCATCCATATACATATACATATTGTGAGGCATGGCACACATGTGTAGCATTAAGGGCATATGTGTATACCTCTGGAATGTACAGACTGTGTCAGACCCCCACATATGCTGGCCAATATCTCTGTTGCAGTCCACAGTGGCATTACATGCTAGCAGCAATACTGTACACTGATGTCCTTTGGATGTTGTTCAGTAAACAATGGCACACATGTTATGAGCAGATGTGAACTGCCACACACACCACGTCTGTGAAGACAATCCCAATGACAGTAGCAATAGCCTACTAGTATACCTGCTAGAGATACCTGACATCCCCTGCAACTACGACATTGGGAACATATGGGCTGGGGTGGCCTACACTTTATGTCCAGGAACTATGGTGGGAATTTATGTACATTTACATATCCACATAGCCAGATATATGAATACACATGTGTACTACACCCATTTAACACTGCCATGGCAACCACCCACTATTGATCCCCACATCATGTGTGCATGGTCCCATTACATCTCCTGTGTGATGGGTATCCGTCCCGTGTGTGGGCAGCAGTGCTACCGACAGCATGTAGCAATACCCCATACAGGAGAAGCGGCACACTCAGGGCAGCCACATATTCATCGGAAGATCAAGATGTACAGACAGACTGCGAGTGGAGTTGTGTTATGCATTGTACAGTACTGGTGTTACAGGGTGTGGGTGTACATACTAGTTTGCCATGGAATGCAGTCCATCAGCATAGCACACAACTGTGGGCCTACCCTCATGCCAGCAAGAGCTGTGTCTATCACATCTTGTCTGTCCACCACACAGGTCTTGTGTCAGATAATATACTGGCAGTGTGTGTGATGCATGTTACTGGTGCATAGCTACATCCATGGCCATCCATACCAGCAATTCCCTGACTAAGGGTATGTTACAGACTATCCTGTAACACCTGCACCTTGCATAGTGTATGGCAATAGATGTACACATATGTGCCTGTATTCCAGCCTCTGTCCATCACCTACATACCAAGCTGTGCACATATGTCATGTTGTCAGTGGTTGATCCATAGTGGTCTGGTAGTATAACACACTGCCATGTCCTGCCGCCAGTCCACTGCCGTTGTAACCCCCACACATATGGTGGGGCTGGGGCCATATATGTGTGGGCGCCAATTACACAATACATGTGTGCCATCATGCACTGCAGAGCCCAGTGTATGTAACAGTGGTATATGGACCTGTATAACTGAGTCCAGGGGGGAGCACCAGAAAAGACCTAGGCTGCTACAAAATGTGGGGTTATCAGGGCTGAGCTGCCTTAAGGTATCTGGATGTACAGTACCACATACTTCACATATACACAATACTGTCATGGATATGGGTACTGCAGGACTACTGCCCCCTGCCATACAAACTGTTCTATGTGTTGGTGTGCACATGATGGTGTCAGTTATGCCATGTTATGCAGCAGTTACACCCTATGTGGTCATAAGACGTCAATACCACCTACTGTGTTTGTACAGTGTTTAGATAGAGGCTGCTGAACTACACACCTGGAGTACATACTGTTGAGTGTTAGGTATCATGTGGCCCAGTGTATCTTTCCTATTGTACAATGTGAATGGCTTGGCCTGGACAGCAACAGCTGTGAACCTTTCCAACCTACTGTATGAGTTTAACTGGTCCACTGTAGCATCACTCCATTGATATAGTTGTCAGTGTCTGAACAGCTATATGGCATGGCATGTAGAACTGTAATAGTACATGATGACCGGTTACCATGTCAGCAAACCTGTGGGTGTTGTTTTGCCTATGACCTCTCTGTGGGTGCATGTTACAGGCAACGATTGTCATTTGTATGGGTGGCACATACAGTGTCCAGTCATTCAGGGGTCAACTGTTCTATATTGTGTGCACCTACTGCCTACGTATTGTACTGTACATATTACTGAGTGTGTATGTGCAGTCACATGTATATGTACATATACAAATATATATATATATATACATATATATATAGAAATATAAATATATATATATATATATATATATATATATATATATATATATATATATATATATATATATATATATATATATATATATATATATATATATAAATCATATATACCTGTATCTGCATATCTGTGTCTGTATATCTGAAGCCTGGTAATGTTGATGGCATCCACATAATACATTTCCCATAGGAGCCAGAATGTACTGCATGATATGTTATCAATAACAGCCTGACATAATACAGGTGGGATGTAGTACAGGTAACATCGTGTGCCCATGTTGCCATTGCCCTGGTTATGGGATCGCCAACACTTGGTAGTGTATTGCAGGGCGGATGTTTGGCTGGGGGATGCCTATTCGTACGATCTGTATAGTGTGTGGTGCCTCTCAACCCCATTAACGTAGCATGTAGCCAGTTACACTCCACTCCCTAACAGCTACATGTTCCTTGCAGTACCAGCACAACAGTGTTGCACCAATGGGTCGGTAGGCATGGGAATCCCATTGAGGTCTGCCACGTGTGTGTATATGTACATGTGTGCATATCTGTAGGGTACACCGGTCCAAGTCCACATACTCCTATTACAATACACATTGCCACACAGTAGTACGGATATTGTTGTTGTCGCCCATAGGTGTGGCAATGCAATGCAACACCCTACTATACCTGTGGAGTGTGTATCACATGAATATCCCTGTGGTACCACTGTTGTAATATGCAATGGATTGTTTTTACATCGTGGCAACTGTGTGATAGTGGGTATATCAGAGTATCTAGATGGGTTCTAGTGTGTACAATACCAGTTGGGTATGTGGGTTCTGTGTACACTGTCTTTACACCATGGTACACCTGGTATATGGCCCACGTACCACTCTCAGGTGGCCAATGTCACCATCACCCATACAGGTAACAAAAAACAGTATAAGGCCCAGCTACACATGTGCTCTGTGCAGCCTACCTGTAACACATTGGATATATGGACTAGTTAGTTATCAACTATAGAACCAGGTCTCTAAGATGTGTGTCTACCCGTTATGTCGGTCAATGTGTATATGATGGTATGACACACTATGTATTCAACATATACAAACATTAAATCCTCATTACCATATTGTACATGTCTGTGGATGGTCTGCATGTAGCACGTGACCTGGTACACACCTCAGCCTACAGATGGTGTCGTGAGTGCAATGACAGCCATACAGTTCGGTAGCAGTACATACCAGGACTGGGGTCTAGACTCAGTGTCACCAAGTCAGGATGTGTGTGTATGTGGATGGGTTGACATTGACATAAGGGTGCAGATCATACCTGTACCAGCAGGCCACCAGTCACATTTGCATGGCCAATAGCTGTTATACATACCTGTGGCATGTGTGCAACTGTACACCACATATGTCATGGCCATGGTGTCACCACACTGACATATCACTGTGGAATATGACTGCAGACCATCCTCCTGCTGACCCATGTATGCCTACAGCCCAAATGGATGACAGTATGGGGATATCAATTAGTGTTACTAACAGCTGGGATGCATCCTAGCTGCATGGCTACACTACGTGACATGTATGCAGTACACATTACCCCTGACTACATTCTACCGGCAGTACATTGCAGCACTCTATTACAGTCACTGTGCACATCAGAACTATGTTAGCCTGTCCCTGCATCAATGTTAGGGATGGCAGGGATGTGGCACAGGTATCATCATATGCACAGGGTGTGTGAATGTCATCCTAGCTGCATGGCTACACTACCTGACATGTATGCAATACACATTACCCCTGACTACATTCTACACTGCGGTACATTGTGGCACCCCATTACAGTCACTGTGTGCATCAGAACCATGTTAGCCTGTCCCTGCATCGATGTTATGGATGACAGGGATATGGCACAGGTATCACCATATGCACAGGGTGTGTTGCAGGTGTGCTAGAGGCCGGGGGTGGTCCAGACGTGTCACCATGTGTGTGGGAGAGGGGTGTGGTTCCTTGATTGGGGCGTGGTGGTGTGGTGTGTGCCGGTATGGGGACGCCCTTAGTGTGGTTGCATAGTGTGTGGGTATCCATGCACAGAGTTCTGCCATGTGGCTGCCCCACAGGAGTAATTTTGTACAGCTGCAGACCATACCTGGCAGGGTGTGCAATTAAGTGCCTCCAGCCATGAACACGCTGACTGTGCCTGCCAGGGGTTCCATGAGCACATGCAGGTACAGACCTTGAGGTTCTACTTTCGCCTGATGATGACATATGTCTGCTGGAACCATGTCCCACCTGGGCCTGGCCAGGGCAATGTGCATGTGGCCTGCTGTGGTGTAGTGTGGACAGCAGCCCCTGTGGTTTGCTGGGGCTGGTACTGCCACTACAGGAGCAGCTGAGCATCCTGGAACGTCCACATTGATTGCCAGCTGCTGCTGTCTCTGGCCTACATCCACACGGATGTTGCACCACTCCACTACACGTACTAGCACAGACATACCACGGTCAAGGAGACCAACCATCTCACCCCACCGTCTATCCATGACCTCAGTATATTCATGGAAGGCAACAGCGAGTTCATGGAGGTTGCCACTTACAGCCGAGAAAGCAGACCTCTGCAGCCTCAGAACCTGTTTGGAGTGCATTTCCATATGTGCCTGTGCCTCCATTACAGCCTGAAACATGTTCCTGCTGGTACCAGTTGTGGCACCTCTGCCAGGGGCAGGATGACCTGCGGTCCTCACACGAGCACCATGGCACATCTGTCAATGTGTTGGCCTTCTGAACATCTGACTATGCCGACTGTGACCCGACACAATTGGCACGGACACCACACTTTCCTGGCCATTGCCACTAAGCATCAATTGTCCCTCTCCTATGGCCACATGTGATGGGGTTTGTAGGGGCACTGTAACTGTGTACAGGCTTGGGGTGGCTAGGAGGGTGATGACACATGTTGGTGCAGTGTTGGCCTCTGACAACCCCACCTGTGCCTCACCTGTAACTTCATCATCATCGGTGTCTGTAGGAACACCTACCTCAGTATGTGAGCAGGAGGGACCCTGACCCACCTCACCACCTGTGAGGGAAACAAATACACACGTTAAAACCTGTACAGCAAAGCATAACAGTACACACACTCACACACACTCACACTGACAGCCACCTTACAACCTCACCTTCCCTGTGTTTGCAGACAGTCCCACAGTCAGTTACATATGTTCCCCTTCCTGCATGGCACTTGCTAATGCACACACATCACTACAGCCCATTAACATATCATCCCTCCCCATGCCTACATGTGTGGTTACCACACCTGAACTTTTACTCCATCGCCTCCCTGACCTTGGTGGAGTAGATTGTATATGGCCTCATGCTGTCACTCTGTATTACCCTGTGTATGGGCAGTAAAGGTGTGCAAGGCCCCTATATGGTTGGGGCTGCTACATTCACTACATATGTCACACACCAGAGCCTCATATTACAGTCTTGTTCAGTCCATGCCACATCTGCTGCACAAGCAACCCATCATACAGACGACAGTACTACCTGGATACACTCACTGATGTGATGTGGTAATTCCCCATTGCATTTGTTGTGCTGCATATGTGGGTAGCCAGTTACCTATCTGCTGCTGGAAATATGATGTGTTTACCTGGTATGTCCTGCACCTCCCAATGCATGCTCCATACTACAGCCCTTCTTATGCTATCAGCTGTCCTGTGTTCACATACCTGACAGGTTGTCCTGGTGTCCCATGTCTCACTCCATGTAAAGCACAATCCCAAGGGGAAGTACCGCCATGTGGTCAATACCACTATTGCCTGTGCATACATCGACAAACACACACACACACACACACACACACACACACACACACACACACACACACACACACACACACACACACACACACACACCTGACATGCATCATCCACACTCCACTACATTGCACTTACGAACACAACCGAGTCACATACACACACACACACCACCCTCCTACATGTGGAGTTGCACAACATTTGTACACAAAGTCATCCCATTAGCCTTCTGTCTACATGCATTACACATGAAGCTCAACAGCGTGCAGTGCAACTATAATGACATCATGCTAGCAGCAGTATACATGTGTGTGGGGCATAGGCTTTGTTGGTAGGTGATGGCCCCTCCGCATGTTAACACTGTACCCGTGTACAAAGTGTTACTGTGGCCTGTTCCACATCCTGCCTAGTACTGTGCACCATACTTTTCAGGTGTAAAAACCATTGATTCCTCTGTAGTACTGTGTCGGTTATGTCAGCTCTACTGCTCACAGCTCCTGTGTGTTGTAGCAACACATACCTTGGATGGTATATGAACAGCTATCAGTTGCGGATGCCTGATGTCTATGTTACAGATCACAAGATCAGAAGTGCATGTATGACCAATAAATGCCTATTACACTGACAACCAGCGGACCTTACCATGGCTGTGAGCGGTGGCTACACATGTCCCAGACCTCTGCATGGTTGCAAGGTCTACTCATGTGCACATCAGTTGGATTGCACACACTGCTGTGACAAGTGCTGTGGGGTCAGGGTTATGTCTGCAATGTTTACTTAACCTGCTTGTGTGCAGCTGCTGCCATGGTGATGTTGAACTACACATGTCCCTACTGTAGGCCGTTTGTCCTACCACATGTCACATCCCTGTGGACACATTGCACATTGACAGGATGTTAGTTATCTTGCATGTGTCTGTTGTACCCTTCTGATACCCCAGCATGGTCTCTACTGTGATGCAGTAAATTTTTCAGCAACAAAACCTGAACATGTACAGCATGCAGTATGGGTAGGTGTGTTAGACATGTGCATTAGGTTAGCCCATAGCTATCACATGCTCAGTTAATCATCATGCATGAACACAAACCATATTCAATAGCTACGGGCTGCTGCTGTGGTTGTATCCTGGAAGGACCTACATAGGAGTGCGAGAAAGCTGATGTCAGTGGCCACAGCTGTGGCATTCATAACAGGTGAGTGCAGCATTACGTTACATCAATGGAAGAATTATACAATATTACAGCTTCTGCACAACAGTTTATTACTACTATACAGCAGCAGACAAAGTATATGATATCTCAGTTCTGCAGGATGTACCTGTACAGCTTCAGATGCATACGCATGAGGGGTGTACCAATGTGCCCCCGGGCCTTACCTGCATGCTCCTAAGCTGATGTGTCATTGGCACCCACCTCCAAGATGTGCCCTGCCAGGTGTTGATGTTGTGGGCAGACAGGTGCCACTAGGCTGCTGAATAGCTCCTCCACATGGGTGAGGGGTGGATGGGTGGGTTGTTGCCCCCCCTGTTGCAAGGTGGTCCCCCTTACGGCAGCTGCATGCTGACATACATGGTGAAGCAGATTGGTGCAATGATGCCGGACCTGCTCATAGCTGCAGTTATGCAGTCTGACATCATTGACCCTGTGGACTAGCTCGTTCCACAGGGCAGTCCTCTCCTGCTGGTCATGGGCTGTCTGGCCAAAAAGAAGTATGTAGTGCTGTACCAGGTGGTTGATGATGATAGCCATTTCTGCGGCACTGTACGCGGGAAGTCAACAATGAGACATGATTCCTGGAAGACATAAAGATGGAAACAGGTATGAGCCACCCTTACAGCAGGGTTACCATAGTTCTTAATACACATATATGTTTCCCCCCACCATATCAGCTGCTTACCTACCAATGAGACATATGTTGTATTGTACCAAGCTTTGTGCTATGTGTATGTGCCATGCTTTGTGCTATGTGTTTGTAGCCATGCTCCCTGTGGGGACACTTGAGTTTTGCTGGCCTGTTACAGACTATTGCAGCTGCAGCCATTGTCCATGCCACTATATATATGTGTATGAATATACATCTATGTACATAAATGTGTAGATATATGTTGCATGTTGTTGATATACCTATGTCTATATGAGTGTCTGTATCTGTACACATACATGTCACAGTCCATATCACACAGATATGTGGAGTGCATGCAGACATCCGGTCCGCATTCTGTAACCATCTTTCATTCATAACTGCACTGTTCTGCCCTGCTGCAACACAGACAGGTGCCACATGTGAACACAGCCTAACTTTAGGATGGTAACTATGGTGTGAGATTGCTGGTATGCCTATTACACACCTATGGCATTTGTGCATGCTACATTACACATTCACATGACTGTCCACTAAGTGCTGTGCACTGACACATGTGTCTATCATGACGGCAGTACATCCACCAACAGCTATTCTCCACACTAACATAACATACACAGATATTATGGCTAACATCTTTGGCATTCATTGTTGATCTGCACAGTTGGTGGGTATGTCCCACTGCTTACAGGGACAGACAGTATTGTCCAGAGCAGCTGTTGAGTGGGACATCATTACAGGGACAACTACAGATGGCACATATCAAACATTCTACAACATACATCCTATTAATCTATACCACATCCTACATTAAATTACATACAGTTGTGTTTTACATATGTTTTAGTGCTTGGATGGATGTGACGCTTTCCCAGTTGTGGCCTGTAGTACTGTACTCCCCACTGTGTAAGTTCCTTGGTACACATTTGTTTTCAATTTCCTTTTTCTTCTGGTTGGTTTCCTTTTCTTTTTTTTTTTTAATTTTTTTTATACTTCTCTCTCTCTCTCTCTCTCTCTCTCTCTCCCTCTCCAGTAGAGTGAATGAGTTGGTTTGAATGGATTACAGCATGGCTTTTGTAGGTGATGCACATGATCAGGTGATGGGCTCTGCACCAATCAGTCTGCAACAGTTGCTGACTGCGTTCAGCCTGCTGTGTAGTGATTCTGTTAACCATCATCATGGCAACCCAGTACAATAAAATGCTTACTCATGTGGACGTTGTCCCTTCACCTTTCCAGTATGGAGGACATCCTTTCTGTATGTTGGCAGCAGTGTTACAGATGGCAGATTGCGGTACCTACTACAGCAGGGCTTGCAGACGCAGGACAACTACACAATCTAAGGTTGTTCCAGACCGACAGACAGAGTGAGTGGTGTTGTTATGTGCTTTGTATATTGCTGGTCTTGCAATGTTTGCATGTAGATAGTAGTTTAGGATGGAATGCAGTCTGTCTGCATAGCTCTCAACAGTGGGCCTATCCACATGATGGCCAGTGGATTGTCTGTTTGCTTTTGCCTGTGCACCACACAGGGCTTGTCCTAGATATATCCCTGGCAATCTGTCTGTTGCGTGCTATCAGTACATGGCTACTTCCAGTTCTGTTCCTGATGTGTTATTCCTGCATAAGGGTATGTTGCATTGAATCCTGTAACACCAGCAATGTGCCAGGTATGTAACAGCAATATTATGGGTATGGCTCTGTTTTCTTGCCTCCGTCCTCCACATATATGGCTTGCTTTATCCTGCTGTGATACGGTTAGGGGTTGTTCAGTATTGGCCTATCATAATATACTGCTGGCATTCCTGCTATCAACCCAGTCATATCGTGGACACCCACAGCATTTGTTGGTCAGGGTCCATACATGTGACAGATACATAGACATTATCACAGGTAATAAATGTCCCCCTAGGCCTTGACTAAGGGGTGTAACTGGCGGCTGCTGAACTACATCTGTCATTGTTTATTGTTACCTATCCTGATGGCAAATCCTTTGGCCACAGTTGTACGAATTGATGGGCTTGTCTTGGACAGCATAGCATGTTATATATCCGCACTGTCTGCATCTACTTTTCTGTGTGGGCCTTGCATTCATCACTGATTACATAAATGCAGATCTATGTTCTGTCGGTAATGGCATACATTATTGTAAAACACACCATTACAAGTTGTCTGCGTAGACATATCTGTGTGTCATCTCATGTCCTATGAATAGTAAGTGGGCTATGTGTAATTTCATACACCTGTTCAAGTGTAAATGTTATTTAGTAGGTTATACAGCAAAATGATTGTTATACCTATTTCACACGAGAAATGATATGTGCTGCAGTGGGACCCGAACCAATAATGTGTGTGCGATAGACGGTTACTCTGCCCACTGCACTATTGCAGCTCTGCATAAGTTGCATATTCCTACCTTAACGTCATACCCATGCTCCCTTTCCCCGGTCCCCGAGCTCCCCGTACTCAGCATCCATCCATTCTGCAGTTGCTAGCCCTGCCATGCCACACTGCCACAAATTTCCCTCTCTGCACATCTCGGTATTCCTCCATATTACTGTCTCAATGCAACCTTCTGCAAACTTTTCATCAGTTTAGTCCACATATGTTTGAGCCTTCCCTTCATCCACCTCCGATACTGGTGGGGACATTATTGTGACCCATAACGTCTGGTGCGTCCCGGCAGGGACGGACCTATTGTTGTGTCACAAGTACACATTGCTGGTCTACACTTTTTCTCCCACTGGTAGCATCCTACCAGGGTTTTCAGATGCAGTTGTTTGCTCACATACCGGACCAGCCTCATCTCCCGCTTCCACGGATGAAACACGCCCCCACGCCGTGGCCTGTTTTCCATTCCTCTTCTCAGTATTATATGAGACTACTGTTCTCACAGTATGCGTGGACAGGCACTCTTCATTGGTACTCATAGACTGCTTGGAATACTGTGACTGAGCACTGTGCACATGTTTGCTGGTATTAATATACATACTTACATACATTTCCTATACTGTCGACTGACTGTGCCAAATGATATGTTTGTGATAACAGCAGCTTATTGTATATCTGCCATGCCTTCTTGGTAACTCACTTGGACTATAGTGTGCAGGGGGGGACATGAGAGTGCTGATTATGTTTTTACTGGCCACAATGAGGGCTGTGGGCTATAACGTACCTAAGGCACTGCGGGAGAAGTGTAGGCGTGTATGCGCTGGTGTGCGCTAGGCTCGGACTTGCTGACCTCTGGTTACAGCATTTTACACTGGGTTGGCCTCCACATTGCTTAACCAGTGTGAGCATTGCTTACCACTGCCCACACAGGTATACCCCCAATTGCTGCCACATACCCCCATGCTACTTCATGTACATGTCATTATACATGCTTACATTGGGTGTACATGTCAGGTATGACTGTTCACGAAGGTCAGTGTAAGGTTAAGTGGAATTCCAGTTTAGCATTTCTGATTAGGCTACACTCAGGTATTCGGGTTAGGTTTAGAAATGCCATATCTGTGTTGTAGATTAGATGTGAATAGTGGAGGTGTAGGTGGGTAGGTGGAGGGTGGGACAATTTAACTGTATAGTAAGCCGTTCGACTGATTGTTGGGGGAGCGGTAGTGCAAGTTTGCAGGGTGTTGGGATATGTATGCAAGGCAGGACAGGAGGTATCAGTATCAGTAGTTGGTGCAGGGGTCTGGAGTATTGGGGGGTGGTGGACTTTGCAAGGTGGTGATCCAAGTGTGCTTGGGTTTTCCCTTCATATGTTATTTACATGTGTAGTCTGGGACAGCTGCGGTAATACACCTGGGTTGGGGGTTCCAGATTCTGCCAATATATTTGTGTGGAGGGTGTCACCTACCTGTGAATGTGAACATTACTACGAATGCAACAGGGGTCAATAGGTAAGTGGTGTTATTGGGCCACACAGAGAGGCTGTTAGTGAGGACATGTCCAGGGATGTGCAGGACAGCTGACAGGAAGGTCCACAGCTGGCCATTTCTTCTACAGCGACAGCTGTGTATATACCCTGCATTTGGGGGTAGGTCTGGACAATCACACCCCTGGGTGGGGGTGAGGACAGCAACATAGCTCTCAACCGATCAGAGACAACTCTCAGCAGACTCAGGGACAAATCCTCAAATAATCAGGGACAATCAGGGACAATTGTTACATATTTGTACTATTAGCTTGAAACATTTGCAGATTAAGAGAATGTGGAATAATATAGATATTCTGATGTAAAATGTCTATAACTCCGGATTACTATCATTATTTATTAAGGGCAGCTCACCACCTTTTCTTCAGCAGTCACCAGTTTTAAGAGGGATTAAGAGGGACAGACCTACAATTGGAGTCTATATCAGGGACGTCCCTGAAGATCAGGAACAGTTGAGAGGTCTGGACAGCAATCATACCTTATGATGCCAATTAGTTTGGCTTACATGCCTACAGTGGGGTGTTGTGACCATGTGTTCTTTGGTGTCATTTAGTGGGTTTGCAACAACACATCTGGTTATACCGTCCTTTACCATGTAAACTACACTTTGCTGCAGTGGGACTCATACCAGGCGTCACTGCTCTTTAGGCATCAGCTCTGCCCAATGCACACTATTGCTTGCATCCCTGGGGCGGTCCACATAGAACCGCTCCATCCAACACCTACACAGCTAGGCCCATAATGTCATACCCATAGTTCCCAGACTGCACTTCCTCTTCAGCAGTCTTCCTTACTCCGGGTGCAGGTTGGGGCTAAACACACCACTACACACTGCCCACGCTCCACTTCTCGGGACCCATCATATACGTTGTCTCACCCCATGGGTCATTAGGCTTCCCCAACTTTGTAGTCTGGGAACATGTGTGCCCTACTGTAGGTTATCCGTGTAATGGCTGGAAGCCTGAATAGCCATACAATTTTTGGCTTGTCACGCAAGGGACATTCTTGTCTTTGTTTTAAGATTAGACTTGGTGGGTCTCTCCCACTGGTAGTATCCTGGCTGTAGTCTGGGAAGCAGTGGTTTGTTAACTTGTATTGTGTGTTTGTATGTTTCACCTGGCTAGCTGGGAGGTTGATGCTACGTGTTACACATTTGTTGATTGGGCCCCTCATCCCCATTGGCACGATCTGTGAACACTTGTAATTCTTAACTGCTGTATCATATCCTAGCTATATATATATGTGTATATTTACACACACATATTATATATATATATATATATATATATATATATATATATATATATATATATATATTTTATATATATATATATATATATATATATATATATATATATATATATATATATATATATATATATATATATATATATAGATCTACAATATATATATATATATTGTATATATATATATATATATATATATATATATATATATCTGTATTTGTATGCATACACACACACACACACACACACACATATATATATATATATATATATATATATATATATATATATATATATATATATTGCTGTACATATATATCTAACGACATATGGATGTATGGGGGTCTGCAGATGTATATATCTATATGTGGGTATTTATATATATGTCTTTCTATGTATGTATACATTTGTAACACAGAAAGGGAGAGGTATATCTCCATGTAGTTATGGGTATATATATACACACACATACTTCTACATATTTACATCTGCGTCTAGTTATTTAGTTCTTTGCCATGTAAAATATGCTGTTCTGCAGTGGGACTCATTGTGGGTGTGTCTGCCCGTTGGGAGGTGGCTCTGCCCAATGTACACTATTGCTTACATCCCTGGGACAGTCTACATAGACCCACTCCAGCAAACACCTGCACGCCTAGACCCATAATTACATACCCATAGTTCCCCTACCAGTGCCTCCTCTACAGCACTCCTCCTTACTCTGGGTGCAGGTTGGGTCTAAACACACCACTGCACACTGCCCACTCTCCACTTCACGGGACCCATCTCGTACATTGACTCGACCCATGGCTCATCATGCTTTCCCACCCTTGTAGTCTGGTTATGTATATGCCCCGCCTTGATAGGTCATTGCACGGGCTTCCTCCTATAACAAGACATTTTTGGGGTGTCCCACAAGGGACGCTGCTGTCTCTGTTCCAAGGTTAGACTTCCCGGGTCCACTGTGTCCCCCTCCGTTGTATCCTGCCTGTGGTCTGGGGAACAGTGGATTGTTTACATTGTTTGTGGGTTTATTTGTATGTTTCCTCTGTCCAGCTGGGGTGGGGTGGGGGGTGGGTTCATGCTACGTGTTATACGTTTCTTGCTTGGGCCACTCTCCTCCATTGGCATGATCTGTAAACATATGTCATTCTTAAGTGCTGTATCTTATCATAGCTATTTATCTGTGTATATCCACACACACATATACACACACACATACATATATATATATATATATATATATATATATATATATATATATATATATATATATATATATATATATACATATATATATGTGTGTGTATATGTCTGTGTGTATATATATATATATATATATATATATATATATACATATATATATATATTGCTGTATATATATCTGATGACATGTGGATGTTTGGGTGTCTGCATATTTATATATGTGGGTATTTATATGTCTATCTATGTATGTATACATTTGTACTACAGATAGGGGGAGGTATATATCTATTTAGTTATGGGTATTTATACTAACACATATACCTCTAAATCTTTAGCTACATATCCGGTAATGTTGACTGGTATTGCTGGATACTGTGTTTTGTGTGCATACCAGCCAACCTTGTGTGCCATGTATGCTTTGCGATACCTACCACTACATCCGTTGGTGTACACAGAGTCACACATGACATCTATTGTTAGTACCACGAATACATTTGTCCGATATGGGACAACCCAAAAAGTGGGTATTCAACTTTCGTCTACACTCAGGGTTACATAGGTACCCCTGGCTATGTGCATGGTCTCCGGCGCGTGCCACACCTAGGATACTTGGGTGGGAACATCATACAGGATGTTTCCTGAGGGGGGGCAATGTGTGGTGGTGTGGTAGCTAAGGGTCGATAACCAGGGTAGGATTGTGGCTGTGTGTGTGCTGCGGGTAGGGGGGAAGCAGAACTGTGGGTTATGCATGTATGGGTTTAGGATGGCCTGGGTTGGATGGGCCTGTACTTCTCAGCCTGGCTAGTGGGTGGAGGAGAGGGGGTATGTGATGTCAGCATGTGACACATAACAGAGGGCTATTTTAATTCCCTAGTTCAATGACAGGTGTACAATACTATGAGCTTGGTAGTGTATTGCAGGGCGGACGTGTTTGGCTGGGTGGGGGTATGCAAATTTGTACGTGATGTATATTGTTTAGAGCATCTCAGGCCCATTGATGGTGCATGTGGACATATATGTTCCTGTTCATCTACCATTGCTATCTACAGATGTCTGGTCATATATACCTCTGTGGGTATATATATATATATATATATATATATATATATATATATATATTTGCTTACATATGTCTAACTATGTCGGAATATACCTACGGAGACATATATCTGTGTACATATGTCACTTGATGTGTATATGTGGACATATAGATGTTGACATATATATGTGTAGTTGTCGGCATTTGCATATATATCTGTTCATATATTTGTATTTATATATCTCTGTATATTTATACATAAATGTATATATATATGTGACTAAATCTATAGATATGTTGTATCCGTTTAGTTAGTGACATATTTGCAGACCCTCGCACATCTAGCTGTAGGTATACATTCTCTATACTGTTGCATGAGTGGTCTGGGGTTATGTTTCTGACAACATACAGTTTCTGCATATCTGGCATGGCTTAGTGGTAAATCGTTTTGTGCATGGTCCTGGGTTCCGGCCTTGAGGAGGCTGTTTTATTGTTGGGCAGAACACCGGACGTTGGATACGGTGTGCTTAAGGCACTTTCAAGCGGTTGTAAGTGGGTTTTGCGCAGAGGTGAGCTTTGCTGACTTCTGCTCACAGTATCTTACACATAGTTAGCTTCTCCTTTGCTTAATCTGTGTCAGCAGTGTTTCATCCCACCCACACGCACTTGCACACGTTCACTAGTGCTTACATATGCTTACTACTGCTTATCTGTGCTTACACCTGCTTACTGCTGACTTATTCATTGTGGTACTGACTCTTCACATGTGCATTTAATGCAGTACTCCAGTTCACATTTAAATGTTATTTAGTAGGTTATACGGCAATAAAATGTAAATATATGTTCATATACAGATTTCACATGGAAAATGGTATGTGCTGCAGTGGGACTTGAACCGGGAATGCCTGCTCGTTAGGCAGATGCTCTGATCAATACACTATTGCTGTGCTATTTCATTTGCATATATCTTCCTTGTTATCTCCTTCATCCTTTTAAGCTGCTTTAACCGTAGCTAAGTGATGAGCACACCCGCGCACCTACAGTTAGCTGTACTCAGAGTTTTAGAAATAAATACAGGGGTTACTTCTTTTTATTTTTATGTCCTGTTGCTGTTGTACACATGGGGGACTGTTGGTGGGGATATGCGGACACCTATGAGCGATCTCGTTCATTTATTTACAGTTTCTGCTGTTCTACTTTTCAGGGGTGTGTTTATTCTGAGAGCTCTGATCTCAGACATGGCCCCTGCACTCATCCATACTCCATGTAGTATTAGGAGGCCAGGCAGCGCGCCTTCATTAATATGCTTGGGGCACTGCCATCCTCCTACAAAATGGCTGCTTCTGTGCAGGACTAGTCTAGTCCTGCATGGAAGATTAGTGAATCCGGGGGCATGAATTTAAGTTTAGAATTATAAGCATTGTGCATTGGAGCATAAGAGAAGGTGACTTAAATAACAGACTAGAGATTTTAGAGTATGAATGGAAAGTGAGAATGCAAGCAGACTCTTTACCTGGTATTAATGCAGCAAAGAGTTTCAAACCTACACTAAAGAAAAGACAAATGCTGTTGAACTATTGTAGACAATTGATATATGCATTTTAATATACAAATATGTATATATATATATATATATTTATATATATTATACTTTTTATAATTTTAGAGTGCAAGACTTAGTTTAGACAGGAAATACTTCATGTTTTAAAATGTGTTTTATGTCTTTAAATATGAATATGCAGTTAATTGTTGTTTCCTTCTGATTGTGTTGTGTTATGAAGGTTTTAGTTTAAATGCAAGCAAATAGTATTTTGTTATGTAACACACTGAGAAAGGGCATGGACCTCAAAGCTTTGTATATTCTAAATAAACACATTTGTTACTTATTAGTACCTGCCTAATGTTTCTGCTCACTGGACTTTTCCATGCTGAATTTAAGACTCAGAACAACCCCCCCCCGTTTGTGTAAGTATTCTGACCCATAACCTGTCTATGATATGGCAGTAATTAGCAAGTCATCCATGCCGTTACTCATTATGTTTTCATATATATAATTATCTTATTTTTGTTCTCTACAGCTGCAAAGGAGATCTGCCAACTGTGAGGTGCACCAGGACAGATTAACTTGTCCCAGAGAGGCACTGGGTAAGTATGTATCAAGTAAAAATTAAAGCCATAGCACTATTTTCATTATGTCCAGCAGTAGTACCTCAAGGATGCATATGTCATCACCCATCTCAAGCATGCATGCCTTCCCCAATAAGTGCTGCTGCATGCATTAGGCAATTAGAATACCATATTTAATGTGTGTGGGTTCAGTACACAGAAGCAGCATTTTATTATAAATTGATAGTTATATATAAGATCTTAATTAGTCTGTCAGGAAGAATTACATTATGGTAATTGGTAATTCTAATTATTAAGTTTGAATGCATAATTCCAATCCATCATAGTCACATAAAGGCAGCTGTTTCTTATATCAGATCAGTGATGCCACATAAAGACCCTTCCATTGTATATTTGGATGCTTCAAACATGTGGAATAATATATTATCAGAGTTACTTATGTATTGCCAAATAAAAGTTTGTTTAAAATATAGAGTACTATTACATGATATGTATGTCATTATCTTTTTTTGTCTGCCCCAACCCTGTTTCTTTTTTGGAGGGGCTTATAATTTATTAACAGTTTGCTGTTTGCATAACTTGCTGATACAAATTAATCATCAACAGCAAAGAGAGGTACCCCAACCACTCTGTCTCAACCTGCCCTACCTCCACAGATGGCAGCACAGATACCCATCACTTCCTTTCCTGCTCTAAGTATCTCAGATATCTGTGTCCCTGCTGGTAGTACAACTATACCCTTCAGAGCAATGATAGTGGAGGAGCTGATTCTGTCACCAGGCAGGAGTTGACAGGACTGGTGAAGGATATTGTAGAGAGAAGCCTCGGTGCAAATATCGACAAGGTTATAAGGGTCCTACATTGCATTGCAAAGATGATGCCACATCTGACACTGACCGAGTGAGTTGATGCAGGAGACAGTAATGATAGTTCTGATGGTGAGGACTAGATTCTCACTGTTGTCATGCTAGATATCGGTGTGCCCTGAATGTCTCCTACCTCTCCCCAATCTTGGTGTTCTCCAACCTTTTAACTTCATCACCATCCCTGTTTGTCTTGTATGTCCTGTATGTCTGTAGATGCTTCCTAACCTACCTACCTACCCTCTCATTCCTAAGCACCTGTCCCATCAACCCTCTCTCTCAAAAAAAAAAAAAAAAATATATATATATATATATATATATATATGGGCATCTGTTCCACCCAAAAAAGTGTGCCATACATAGCTCTCCACTTTGCCTATGTGTCAGCCTGATAGTTGATTCAGTCTAGTTAACCATTCAACATTATTCTGTTGTTGTCACCCATCACATTCATAAAACTGAATGTAAAACTATACATGGACTTAGTAAAGAAGTGCATAACTATGGTGCTCTTCCATGACTCTCCTGAAAATCCCTGTCTTCTTTTCTTTGTGTGCTACCCTCTGCTTGTCATCCACTTTTTCACCATCATTCTATCCACCCCTTTTTTTATACATTTATTCTAGTCAAAAAGTAGATTCACATACAACACACACATGGTCAGAAATGCCCCATGAAAAAGCCTTCACTTTATGTCCTCAACATTTGCACTGAGTTTGACATTGCACAGCAATGCTGACTGACAGTGAATGCTGTTTAACTTCTAATTGCAGATGCTGATGATTTTAATTTAATCTGTAGTGGTCTTTTTACCATTAAAAACATGTGCTTAAATCCGCTGTGCTATGTGGATACAAAGTAAAGACATACTAAATGCAGTACTGTGAACAGTTACTCTAACATTTATTAGGCTGCTGATTGGATTTAACTATTACTTTCTGTGTGGCATGTTGTAATAGGTAACTATCACATCATGCCACAAAAGAACTCCTAGTTGAATACTTGCTTTTTTGACACAGTGCCATGGATTCAACTACCGCAGTATGCCAGTATGTTACTTCATGATTGTTCATGTTCCTATCATATACTTAATTGCAAATGTCTGTATTTCTCTACCTATAACACATTCCCTTAACATAACACTGGAATAGTGCAGCAAGACACCATTTTCAAAAACACTGCAACCACAAAAGTGTGACTTATTAAGCCAACCTTATTCTTGTTAGGTATTTATGGTCATTGTACTCTCTCACCTTTTATTTGTACTTATAGCAATCCGTTTATTGTCCATATCAGGACTGATTAATGATGGTGTCATAAGTAAGACTAACACACAGTACAGAAGTTCCTATATGCCCTACACAACATACTTGTGTCATTTAGCTCTGCATCTGTCTCTAACACTCTCTGTTTAACCCTCCTTCTTCCATACATTCTCATTGTTTTTCAGTGGTGTTATTTTAATGCTTGGAAGTAGTAATTTCTTTGTGAAATATTTTTTTTTCAAAATCTCATGGGTTCTAACTCAGCCATCAGCTAATTGTTAATGACTGTTTTTGGTTTTGTTATGTAGGTGTACCTGATGGCTACATGTTTTTATCAGGCACCATTAGCCTTCATTGACAAATAATTTTGTCCCTGCCTCTCTGCTCTCCTGATCATGTATCTACCCCCTTCTGTGTCATTATCCCTCCACCTCTGCACTTGCACAAGGTTTGGTGCTAGGCAACAAATGCAACTAATGCTAAATGGGAGTGCAATGCTTATAGAAGTGCATTTGAAATTGACTGCCTTCATCTGCATTGCTCTGTCTCACTTAGCGTCACTGTGCTGAGCTATGTTTATTCAGTCCAATGCAAATTAAACAAGATGAATAGTTGGATGTAAGGATGTCATTGCTAATCAGGGTTGTAAAGATGATTAAATATTGTCATGTTTGCTGAAATCTGACATCAACTATTACCTTTTGCAAATATACAATTCTATATATTGAGCTTAGACAATACTCAGGTCTGAATTACCTAATGGCATGCTGAAAATGTTCAGATACATGTGGATAACAACATGTGCCATTATGTTTTGTTTGACTATTGTTTCTGTGCATAATGTCTAAACCTTTGCTTACTGCACCACTACCTTGGTGGTACACAAATATGCCTGCTACCTATTCTAAATGCTGTCTTGTAAAATATTTGTGTGGGAATTAGCTCAGAGCAACACAGAGTACTGCTAAGTACTATTGTAATTTCAACACATCAAGAAATTATTAAACATGTGCGAACACTTTGCCATCAACAACACAAATTAGCTTTTTACCATTAAAAACATGTGCTTAAATCCGCTGTGCTGCACTTAATCAGTAAAAGAAAACAAAAGTAGAAAGCAAAGAACCATAGTTTTCTGTTGCACAAAGTTTTTATATTTGTATTACTGTTACCCAAGGACAAACATGCTTTTTTAATGATTTAAACAAACCTAATTAATTTTGGTGAAGTAATGTGTCTACTTTATATTGATTACATTTGTACCTTAATACATGTTACCAGCTTGGTTAACCTATACTAACTACATAGATCACTGTCATTATGCAGTGCCTTATGCTATGTCTGACTTCATGTTTGTCCTGCTAATGCACATAGTGCAATTATAAGACAGTGCAACTGAGCAGTCATCACAACATTGTGTTACATGAATTTTTGATTGATAATCCAGTGTTGTTTAACAGTCGATGTTTATGACATCCTATTATATGGAATATGTCAATGTCACTCACAGTATTATAATGTACAGTAAAGACAGTCTGTATATTGTAACCAAAAACTGGACCTAAGCAAGGACATGTAAAATACTTCACTCTTTATTGGTTCCACTAGAAAACAAGCACAGTTTTGATGTTCACAATGAATTAAATGCATTTTCATCCGAGAACCTCCCAGACTTCAACAGGAAATACAGAACAACACAAATGCCTGCATTTAAATAAAGACCCACCCACAAGGCAATTAATTCCTGCCATGCAGTTAAAAAGACATACACACTGACCTTCATAAGGTTAAATATAAAATGTTTAAAACTCTTGTTAAAACTATGAAAAAGATATGTATGTAAATATTAAATGCTGTCTGTTAAATACACACATATATGCCACAAACAAATTATAATTTAGCTGTTCTGAGTTTTAACAAGGGAAGAGAGAAATGTAGTCACTGAGACCTGGATATTTATTTGCCTCCAAGACTACTTGCAATAGGTTTCCCTGAATGTTAACTTCATTTTCCATGGGCCTCCTCTGATGTCCCTGGATAATAATTCCAAGACAAAAAATTTAAAATTAGCCCCCTCATATTGCAGTATGTACCAAAAAAGTGCATGTTTGGTATTGCACTTTTTGATGTCATTGAGATGTTCATATATACGGCATTTTAGTTGCCTCTCAGTTTTCCCCACATAAAATCCATCACAGTGACAGCATAAGGCAAGGTACTATACCAGAAGTGTTGCAGTTTGTGTATGTTCTACCCACAAGTTTTTTGTTTTCCACCTTAATAAAAACACTTCCATCGTGAATAATGTGGGGACCTGGGGACAGGCACCACACCTATATGTGCCCACTTTTCTGTGAGAAAAAACGGGCTTATACTGATTTTGCTCAAGCAAGCTTTTTATGTTCTGTGTCTTTCTATAAATGACCTAGAAGGACTGGTTCATAAAAACATCCAGATCTGTAAATTCGACAAATTTATTCCATTCTTTCTCCAGAATGCCCTTTAAAAATAGGCATCACCACTACAATTTGTAACAAAAGCTCTGTTGTAATGTAGATCTGAAGCATGGTCAAATGTCTTTTTGCCCACCATAAAGGAACCCGTACCTAATATTGGGGGGTATTTATCCTGTCTGCCCATAAGTACCTCATTCTTAACATCTAAGATCAGGGTCCCAGGATAGTCTCTTTCCTCAAACATCTTTGCTATGATGTCATGCTCAGTGTGAAAATCGTCATCTAATGAAGTCATGCGGCTAGCCCTAACCAACTGACCCTTAATGATACCTCTTTTTAGAAAAGCCGGATGGGCACTAGAATACCAAATATAGGAATTTGAAAACATTTTCTTCCTAAAAATGTTGGATTTAAAACCCCCTTCAATCTTAAGAATAGAAACATCCAGGTAATTCATCATATCAGAGGTGACCTGATGGGTAAATTCTAAAAATGTAGCAGTTTGTGCTAAATAACCTATGAATTCATCCAAATTTGTATAGTGTCCCCCCAAAAAGACAAATGTCATCAAGAAATCTTTTGTACATCTTCCAAAATTTGGAAAATGCACAGTTGAAAACAAATTTGCACTGCCACATAGCCAAAATAATATTGGCATATATGGGAGCACAATTGGCACCCATGGCCACCCCATGCTCCTGCCGAAAGAACTCCCCTTTAAAAAAATATGAAGTTATTCTTGAGAATCAGTTTGGCCAACTCAATACAAACAAAAATGTCATTATCTGAGACCTCTTTTTGTAATCAAAGGGCCTCTTCTATCCACGTTAATCTGATGTCATGGGGGATCAGAGGAAACAAGTTGGTAATGTCAATAGTAACAAAGAGCAGTTCCCCCGAAAACAATTCCGACTTAACATTACTTAAAAAGTTTCAGGAATCATACAAAATATGCTCCTCTCTTTTCCACAAATCTTTCAGCTTCCAATCCAAGTATTTGGCCAGAGGAGCAGTTTTTGAACCCTCTGAGGCCACAATGGGTTTCAAGGGTGGATCCTTGGTACTTTTATGCACTTTGGGTATTCCAAAAATGGATGATACCCAAGGTTTATTGTTTTCCAGATCTGCGTAGGTTGAATAATCAATAACACCTTGATCAAACAAGTCCTTGAGGGCAAAATCAATTTTGTGATAAGAAATATTAATCTCATTAAGAGAAACCAAACTATATTTGGTTTCATCATGCAAAATAGTTTTCATCTTGCCTTCATACAGGATCTTATCCATTAGTACAGTTCCCCTTCCCTTGTCTGGTTCCATCACCCTTACATTGGGGTTAGAACACAGGTCCCATACTAATTGTTGTTCTTCTGTAGGAAGATTGTGGGTGATTTTATAATGAGGGTGCATACGACGCACTTCCTTCTCAAAAACCTGTTCCAAATTTCTAAGCTGGGGATGAAGGGGGGTTGTAAGTACTAAGTTTCTTGGGAACGGTGGTCTGTGTTGTCGGAACCCCTTGCCCAAAAATGTGCTCTAAATTCAGTTTACACATGAACATCTTGATGTCTATTATGACATTTGAAAGGTTACTTTTCTGTGTTGGAATAAACTTAAATCCTTTCATGAACAGTTTAAAAAAGTCAAAGTTAACTATCACATCACTGTAGTTGAAAATATGGAATACAGAATAAATAAAGACATTTTCACTTATGATCATCAAATCACCATTCATCTCTGGTACCTGGGGCACCCACCTCCCTTCTGGTATTCCATTTCCCTGTAAAAATGGTTGCCCTGATGGTTGTTTAAATTTCTAATTCTTTCAGACCTACGAGGGGGGCAAACTCATTTTCCTGTTCTACATTATCAGCTTTCTGCATTGGTAAAGAAGAATTCTGGTTGTTGTGCACATCATGAAAGTAATGCTCATTCATGTTTTGATTACTACCTGAATACTCATCACCTTCTTGTAATAAAAAATTGTGCTGTACCTTCAGAACAGGATACTGTTTACCATCCATGTATTCCTTCAGGTCCCTATCCATTTTCCTATACTTACTTCTTAAAATATCATCTCACTTCTCATCCACGCAATGTCTGACATCAAAATATCTAGCCCTTTCATGTTCAATCCCAAATAGTAAGTCACTCATAATGGCATTATTTAAACTATCAATATACAGCTTTAAATTATCCATTTCTTGCTCATTATTTTTAATAATGGCCCTCAAAATGCCCAATCCACATTTATCAAAAATAGCTAGGAGTGTGGAATGAAATTCAGAGCCTGCAATAACATTATCCGGGTATTTGTATACCCCTAAACCCTTAGGGACAATACCAGCTGTAACACATTCATTTAAATACATATCTAATGACAAAGATTTGTACCTTAAAACAACATCATATAGCTTGTTAAGTTCATTAGAATAATTGTCCATAAGTGGTTTGTTAACAGCAACAGTCTCCGGTTTCCAAAAAAATGGCTTGTACATTAGCCAAGTATTTAAGTCCACCTGTGAAAGATTTGACCTCTGTGGAGACTGACAAACATCTTCCTGAATCACTGGGGTTGACTCCCCCTGCGTACGAAAAACACAATGTATTTTCCAGTGTATCCTCTTCATTGTGCCCCAGAAAAGTTGAAGATGGCAAGCTCCCTTTCTGAGGAACTTGCTTCAGCCCTCATAAACACTGCAGAAGGCCAGAAACAGCCACCTCTTCCTGATTGCATCGAATGATAACGTTCGAAAGCAGGGTTGATAATCCCTGACCAATCAGAGTAAGTAGGTCACTTAACTGCAAAAGTTGACCCACCAATTTTTGAAATTCCCCCAATTCAGACCCATGGTGACATCCCATTTGGGTCTCAGTAGGTGTGTGTCCTTCCAAATCCTCCATAATATCACCAGTAACCAACATCAGCGAGGAAACAGTCCAAAAATACTACAAGATAACCAAAAAACTAGACCAAAGCAAGGACACGTAAAATACGTCACTCTTTATTGGCTCCACCAGAATACAAGCAGTTTTAATGCTCATAATGAATTAACTGCATTTTCATCTGAGAACCTCCCAGAATTCATCAGAAAATACAGAACAACACAAATGCCTGCATTTAAAGACACATCCACAAGGCAATTAATTCCTCCTATGCAGTTAAAATGACATACACACTGACCTTCATAAGATTAAATATAAAATGTTTTAAACTCTTGTTAAAACCGTGAAAAAGATATGTAAGTAAATATTAAATGCTGTCAGTTAAATACACACATACATGCCACAAACAAATTATAATTTAGTTGCTCTGAGTTTTAACAAGGGAAGAAGGGAAATGTAGTCATTGAGACCTGGATATTTATTTGCCTCCAAGACTACTTGCCAATAGGTTTCCCTGAATGCTAAATTCCTTTCCCAAGGGCCTCCTCTGATCTCCCTGGATAATAATTCCAAGACAAAAAATTAAAAATTAGACCCCTCACATTGTAGTGTGTGCCTAAAAAGTGTATTTTTGGTATTGCACTTTTTGATGTCATTGAGATGTTCATATATATGGCTTTATGTGTTGCCTCTCAGTTTTCCCCACATAAAAACCATCACACTGACAACATAAGGTAAGGTATACTATACCAGAAGTGTTGCAATTGGTGTATTTTCTACCCATCAGTTTTTTGTTTTTCGCCTTAATAAAAGCACTTTCAGCGTGAATAATGTGGGGACACTGGGGACAGGCACCACACCTATATGTGCTCACTTTTCTGTGAGAAAAAACAGGCTTATACTGATTTTGCTCAAGCAAGGTTTTTATGT
Organism: Protopterus annectens; assembly: GCF_019279795.1. Classification (NCBI taxonomy): domain Eukaryota; kingdom Metazoa; phylum Chordata; order Ceratodontiformes; family Protopteridae; genus Protopterus; species Protopterus annectens. Next base: position 657,328,737 of record NC_056728.1, read on the forward strand.
TCTGTCCCTTTCTCTAAATGACCTTGAAGGGCTGGTTCCTAAAAACATTCAGATCTGTAAATTCAAAAAATTTATTCCATTCTTTCTCCAGAATGCCCTTTAAAAATTAGGCATTATCAAGGTAAGCATTGCATGTAAAAATCATATTGATGTTACATTTTCTTCTGCATACATATGCATTTGTTGCATGGGTTGGGATGCAAAGTGCTTTCTCATCCAAGCATTGACCTTTGCAAATATTTCAATATCCAATTTCACATAGGTAATGTATGTGTTTCCCATTGGCAGTCAGAAGTAGTACAATGCTTTCTAGATTATATAAGCTAGTTTGGTGGGAAGTTCAATAGCCAGCATGGAAGTCTTGTGTGTGTGAGACTGCATGTATCATTGGGTGTTGTATACATATCCACTGGGAATAATACACTTAACTGTTCTCACAGTTCCCATATCCCTAATTTTACAGTAACATCTTCTCTGAAACAAAATGATGAAGTCATCCTGACAAAAGAGCAAACTCTACTTTCAGATTCAGACATCTCCTGTGGTGCTTGCAACTAGTACATTGATTTCTAGACTGTGTAATATAGATAGGCAGGAATTTCAACATCCAGCATGGAAGATGTGTGTGTGTGTGTGTGTGTGTGTGTGTGTGTGTGTGTGTGTGTGTGTGTGTGTGTGTGTGTATACATCACTGGGTGGTGTACCACTTTTCCTGAGAATAATACATTTAAGTGTTCTCACAGCTCCATTATCCCTAATTTTACCATAACATCATCCCTGAAACACACTGATTAGGTCATCTTGACAAAAGTGCAATCTCTACCTTCAGAGTTAGCCTTCTCCTGTGGTGCTTGCAACTAGGACATTGATCTCAAGATTGTGTAAACTAGATAGGTAGGAAGTTCGATACTCTGCATGGAAGACTTGTGTGAACATGTATGTATTACTGAATGGTGTATCCACTTCATCTGGGAAGAATGCGTTTAGCAGTTTCACCGCTCCCTTATTCTTAATTGTACAGTAGAATCTTGTCTGAAACAGCCAGATGAGGTCATCTTGACAAAATTACAATCTTTTCCATGAACATCAGATTTCTGCTGTGGCACTTTTGATACAGTGCTCTCTAGATGGTGTAAAACTAGGAAGGTAGGTGGGTCAATACCCATCATGGAAACCTTGTATGTGTGAGTGCATGTTTATGTGTAATGCTTGTTGCTGTCACCATTTACTCTGCAGAGTTTATATTTAAATGTGTATACAGCTCCATTATAACAGCTTTTATGGATGCACCCTGCATGAAACACAAAGATAAGGCCATCCTGACAAAAGTGCTATCTCTTCTATAACAGTCAGACTTCTCCTGTGTCACTAACAAGTGTTATAGTGCTCTCCAAATTATGCAACCTAAGTAGATAGGAAGTTCAACACCCAGCATGGAAGACTTCTATGTGTGTGCGCATAACATAAAGTTGTGTATCCACTCTCCCTGAGAATAATATATTTAGTTGTTCTCACAGCTCTCCTATCTGTAATTTAATAGTAACATCCTGCCTGAAGCATACTGATGAGATCATCCTGACAAAAGTGCTTTCTCTTCCATCAGTGGCAGACTTCTCCTGTGGCACTTGCAAATATTATAGTGTTCTTTAGATTGTTTAACTTAGGTAGGAATTTCAATGCGCAGCATGGAAACCTTGTATGTATGTGTGTGAGACTGTGTGTGTGCATCTGTTGGTGGTGTATCTGTTTCTCCTGAGAATAATATATTTAGCTTTTCTCACACATCCCTTATCCCTAATTTTAGAGTAACTTTCTCTCTGACACACACTGATAAGGTAGGTCATTATAAAAAAAGTGCAATCTCTTCCATGGGAGACAGACTTTTTCTGTGGCACTTGTGAATATTACAATGCTCTCTAGACTCTGTATTCTAGATAGATAGGAGATGCAATACCAAGCATGGAAATCATGTAAGAATGTGTGTGTGTGTGTGTGTGTGTGTGTGTGTGTGTGTGTGTGTGTGTGTGTGTGTGTGTGTGTGTGTGAAAAACAGTGACTGGGTGTATCTATTTCCCCTGAGAATAACACATGTAACTGTTCTCACAGCTCCCTTATCTCTAATTTTACAAAAATATCCTCTCTGACACACAGTGATGTGGTCATCCTGACAAACACAATATCATCCATGAAAACCAGATTTTTCCTGTGGTGCTTGAGAGAATTACAGTGCTCTATAGACTGTGTAAACTAGATATCAGGAGGTTTGATACACACCATGGAAACCTTGTATGGATGTATAATGTTTATTTCTATCTCCATTTCTCCTTCACAGGTTGTATTTAAATGTGTACACAGCCCAGTTATACCAGCTTGTACAGGTACATCCTGCATGAAACACACAGATAAGATCAGCCTGACAAAAATGCTATCTCTTCCTTGAGAGTCAGACTTTTGTTTTGGTGCTCACAAGTATTGTGTTTTTTGTTATTGATCATGTTGTCACTACTGAAAGGGGGTGTGATGCTAACAATAAAATTGGTGCTTTGGAAACTGAGTGGCAACTCAGGCTTAATGCCTTGAAGCTTCCTGGTTTGAATGATGGGGTCTCTTTGATGCCCATCTTAAAGTTAAAAGCAAGCCAGGTTTAAGCAAGCAAAGTGTGAGAAGAACAACAGTATATTTCTTTTAATATTATAGAGTAAGATTTTAGAAATAAAGTATGCATCTATTATGGCTTGTTAATTTGCATAGGTTTAGATTATTATTAAGTTGTACTAAGAAAGATTTTTTCTGCCTTTTACATCTGTATATTTTGTATTGTTTATTATTTATTATTATTATATATATTTTTTCTTGTAGGTGAGATATGATATGTTTTTTAAAGTGATTTGTGTGATTAACTCGGAACTAGTCTTGATGTATGAGTTTTTAGATTGGTTGGTTTGAATGATTAATTAATTAATCACATAGTTTACTATTTAAGCGAAGTGTTTGTAACATTCAAATGACTCTGAAGAAGCCAGTGTGGTTATCTCGTAAAAGCGCTTAGTCATTTATTCATGTTTTAGTGTTGTAATAAATTTATTTTGCACCAATCAAGACTACCGGTTTTGTCCTTGGTGGCTGTTTTTTTATTTTATGGTTATTATACTCTGAATACATTTTCGAACCCAAAGATGACTACACCATCCCTTAAAGCCAACCTTCACTTCCACAACTTCATTGCTACACAATGGTGTAGCGATGTATACTGTTTATAATATAATTATTACTATTTTCTATGTATTATGTAATATAAAGGAAGTTCTGCTTATTAAGATTGTGTTGCATCCACAATTTTGTACTTTAATTCTTATAATAACAGTGTCATGCATTGAAAGATAGCCATTCAATGATTTTAGAGTGGAAGTGATGTAAACATCTGTTAAATGGGGAAGAAAGGAGAGACTATTTCCATGCTTCACACGTCAGGTTGTTTGTGTGGCATTAGTAAAAGCACACAATTACACAATGATATTGTCTGCCTATACCAGTGGTTTAAAGCATGCATGAGGTCATTATTTTACAAGTGAACTGAAGTGATATGAATGTCAGGAGTCTTCTGTGGATCCTCCATGTGTGACAGTATTATTAATAACATGTAAGTAGGTCCATAGGACATTTGACTACAGCAGTATTTAACTTCTGCAAGTGTAACTGCTAATACAGTCATACTTTTTTTAATACACACATGTCTTGGTAACTTTTATAAGTCTTGATTGGCTATAAAAATAATTTTACCAGATAAATCTCATTGGCAATACTCTACTGATGTCATCAGTTCATAGATGCTGTCTGTCACAATCATATTCGGGATTCATCTGTGGCATTGGCTGCTGATAATGTGCTATATAGTTCTACATGGATAGGTAGGTGGTGCTATTCACTGATTCAAGAGTGTGACAGTTATTACTGTAACATAACATTGACCACCACACAACCACTTTATGTACCCATCTAATCATGGGATAAAATTACAATGACACTTTGTAACAATAGAAAATCATAGTATCACCAGGAAGAATGAAATTTAGTCCACAAAATGGTTACATACTGTTAACATACCTGCAGTATGTCAGATTTTAAGTGTGTATTCTCCTGCATTGTGTGACTTTGATAGTGTACTTTGTACATGGTGTAATTACTTATGTAGGGTGCTGGAGTCCAGCTGCAAACATGTCCTTCACCATCATACTTTGTATACTTTCCTATAAAGACATATGATGTGTAGCTGTACAGTGTTATTGTGCACTTCAGACACGTTTTACCCTCGTCATCCAGCTTATAAATAGTGGTGATGTCATCCATTTAACTGTGCACTGTCTCAGTTGTACCTCAGCATTGTCATGTGGTGCTTAAAATTCAGGCACAGACATTATCTTGTGATCTTGGGTAGTTACTTGAAATCCACCCATTAGTGCTCAGGGTATACTGTGTCAGTATTACTGTGACTCTACATATCATTAACAGTGTTTTCATGCACATCTTTTTTACAAATATAGATGTTTGTCTGTCTTATAACAGTGGTGACAATTTGTCACATAGTGATGCTTTTATTCAGAAAAATTATGACATCATATTCCATGTTCCGTACATTGCATATGGAGGAAGTGTTATCATCTGGAGTGGGGAAAAGTAACAGTATGCTGTAATTACATACTACAGCAATCACAGGCACACATATCCCTTGCAGAAAGCACATGATATCATGAATTCACATAATTACATATGTCACACTTGTACTGATATTTCCACCATGGTGTATTCATCCTGGGAAATATCCATGTATTGCCTGGTGTCACAAGCTCATGTATTCAACATCTACATTCAGAACCTGTTAGCATTGTTCAGCCTTATACTGTAATGCATGGTTGATATGTACCATGGTGGTAATGTGTGCATTGACATTGTGAAAGACATCCATGATCCCTCACATTACCACACATGCAGATGATATAATAACTTAGAACAGGTGGCTTGTAAATCTAGTTGTATGATTTCCATTGTCACTTTAGTTCATCAAGATGTCATTAGCCAGTAGACTTGTATTGTTTATTGTTAAATTCCTGACAGGGGCAACATGATATTAATGTCATGCCATTATTAAAAAAAAAAAAAAACAATGTATCTAGTTATTGTTATCCATTTTTATGTTGGACAATGACATATAACAGATTGTGATTGCCTGGCAGTTAAATGTTTATTCAGGGGATTTCATGCTGTGAGTGCTGCATTGAGTATTTGCATTTATAGCATACCTGCACAGATATACTGATGTTCACTTCTGGGGCAATGTATATCCTACATAGTGGAAAAAGCTTCATTGTTAAAGACAATTAGTCATAATTTAATGGCCAGTGTTGTGTGGGCATTATCGTGTAGTTTGTGTCTGGCATTCTGACTAATGTTGATTGTTAATATAATATCCATACTTCCTGTATTAACACACACATTCAATTCAGTTATCTGCAACAGCCTCCATTGCTATCTCATGTGGCACAGGCAGTAAATACAGGGGTTTAGACAGTACCATGGATAATAGGCAGGGGTTTGAGTATAGCAATATCTGTCTGTCAGAGTGGCTTACACACACACTCACAGACCAGCTTTTTCATGCATTGTCATAACATGCAGGTTGTCAGTATACCTTATATGGAATAATAGTGCTTTCCACCCTTCGGGGTTTTTCTTCGTTATGTGACTGATATGCATATGTCTGTGGCATCCCTGATTGTTATGTATCCCTCTGATATCTTTTTGGGCATGTGTTCTAACATGATGTGATGCAATTGTTTCTTCACTAATTCCTTGCTCATATGCATTACCTATTCACAAGATAATTATGCACTGTATTCATGTCATCTGCAAGACATGTGTTTAATACTGCCATCGTTTCCATCACAATATGCAACTTAATGGCAGATGCGTGATTTCATAAATGTGTCTAATTGTATGGACTGCAGGGTAACCATCAGGAGATGTGATTTGTCCCCTCATATAACACTTTTTATTGTGTTATTGTGGTTCTCTTACTGTACCCTGTAATTCCATGTGAACATTACCAGGATTATTATTTGAGACATGTTTACAAATCAGCAAAGACAACACTGGATTCCTGACATGTCATCCACTCAGTCTTGACATTGGTCAATTATGTATGTTATTTACTACATTGCCATCTGCCATTTACATAAACACATTTACCTCTCTATCTCCTGAGTGATGACCCCTTTCCTATTGGTGCCGCTGTCATTTTTTTCGATTGAAATGTCCATTCCTGAGTTTCCTGACATTACAACTGTAAGGTCCTTTGATTCTTGTGTATACATGGTGAGATGGATATTACATCAGTGCTATCAGCTTTCTTACATCAATTCCCCTGTATATATAGCCCTTGCATGCTATACATACATTCTGTGCATTTACCCTATAATGTAACTTCTATCCTTGAAAACTGTTATCTGAAGTCAACCCTTAAATTAACATGTATGTCACATCTGCATTCCCATTTGTTACAATGCAGCTTTATTTCCCTATTCACATCTTGCTCAGCATGTTTGTTATTATTTATGTGTGAACCTGAGGGAATGACATTCACATTAAATAGCACTATAGCAGTTTTGCAGGTTTTATGTTCTACACTTTCATCACATTTGCACACAAGATGTGAGTACACTTTAAACATTTCTCCAGTACAACATTCCCATGTCATTATATCACATATTTGTGTAGCTATTCACCCATTTCATTCTGCATTGTGTCCTTGTACTTGTCTTTAATATGTGTGGGCTACAGTGTGTGCTTGTATCTGGGCATTGCCTATATGCAGTTTGTTTTGTTTACATTTTGTGCTGCTGCATGCAAGCACCATTCCATGATCATGAGCACTGTTACTGGCCACAGAAAGCGGCGTGCATCCATGTAGGCATGATGAGCAGTATGCTTATTCAGTTAGCACTGCTGCTCTTTGCACTAACATGCTCACTTTGTTTAGGTGCCAGGAGGAACCTACATGATCATTAATAAATCCCAGGAATTATTTCGTTATGGAATGACAATGTCACTTTCTTGCCAGTAGATACACATTTTATCTATCTATCTATCAATATCTATTTATATCTATAGTGATATTTATCTATATCTATGTATATGTATATATATATATATATATATATATATATATATATATATATATATATATATATATATAGGTCCCTATCAGATCGTCGAAATTTCAATTCACCTGACTGTCATTTCGTCTAAACTTCATTACATCGACAAGCATTTGCCCTCGTCCCCAATGTTGTGCGACCCTGGAGTTGATATATATAGTTAGGGGGTGTGGGGGGCACAGCCCCCCACATTGGGGGGTGTGGGGGGCAAAGCCCCCCACCTAAAATGCTTGTCGATGTAATGAAGTATAGACGAAATGACAGGTGAATTGAAATTTCGACGATCTGATAGGGACCCATATATATATATATATATATATATATATATATATATATATATACAAAAAACTCTATAACACAAACCAAGTTTCCCTACCCTCAAAAACAGAGAGCTGGTTTGTGTTGTGGTTTCTCTGTTTTATTTTACTTAAACAGAATATTATTTTTTATTTTTGGGTACTAAATGCTTTTGTTTTTTTACTATAATGTATACATCTGCACCAATTTTACAAGTTTCCGTGCCAGAAGTGTGCTAGACTGTAGCTAGATATAATGCCATTATTATTTTGAAGATTGTCAAAACTGACTTATGATTGTAAGGAGAAGCTTATCCAATAATCATGGAATTAACTTTGTAATCTGGATCTCCCATTTTTTATATTATTATTTATGTTTAGTATTAGACTCACCTTTCTAGTTTTAACTCTCCTAGTAATGTTCTCCCTATAAGAAATAGACAACCCCCAGGATTCACAAAGCAGTATTTTCCATGCAGGAACAGTGTAGCCGCTCATGCATGGAAAAAGGCTGCTTCGCCATCCAGGTACATGCCGTTTTTATGTGCATGAGCAGCTCTACACTGTTCCAGCATGGAAAGCTGTGCTGGATGCTAATAAGCTCATTTGCTGGTGAAAACCATAGAAATGAGCTGGATTAGTGATCCAGCAAAGCGGCATGTCTCCGTGCTGGAACAGTGAAAGTTGCAGAAATGTATTTGGTTACTAACTGAATACATTTCTGCAAATTACACAACAGAGGCATTTTAGTGCTCCAAAAAGCATGTATTTATCAGGCTATGCATGCCAATGGCCAAATATATGGCCATTAGCATGCAAATCTATGTAAAAAAAAAAACTTTTATTTTTTGTTGGCTGAACACGGCCATTGATGGCAGGGGAAGTGGTACTCTACTGGGAGGGGGGAGAATATAGTCAATGACATGCAGAAAGTAAACATTGGCAGGGAACAGTGGTTGCTAACTGGGAAGGCTCATGATTAGTGCAGTAACTAGGGCTTAAGACAGTGGGGTATGTTAATGAGGGGACTTATACTGAATCTTACTTTTCTCAGGAATTTTTCTAAGTGTCAGACTGCACCTAACCGTGTAGGTGCTCTAACACGATCATGTAGGTAGGAGAAGCAAGAAACATGAAAAGAGGGTATGTGATGCTTGCTGTAAGCACATTGGAGCTCTGTTGGCTGGTGTCAGCTTAGCTAAGCACAGCTAAGGGAGGGGGCATGTTTGAGGCTGTTTACTCTTATTCCATGAGCTGATGAGCATGTTCGCATGCAGGGGTGGGACATTTCATGCTGTTTACACTACCTACAGGCACAAAGAGGAAGGATATAAGAAAAGGCAAAGGAAGTATCAGAACAAGGGAAAGGCTGTACAAATCAGCAATATGGGGATCTGCAACCCACAATGGGCCAATGAAAGCACTCAATATTATAGCTGGCAGGTGGCTGCAGAGCTGAAAATGGGGGGACATGTAAAATAAACAATAAGGGACAACAGCATAAAATAAAGGAGAAATGAAGTAGAAATCACTACTATGGGATACTTGCAAATTAGAATGGGCCATGCAACTATAATACATCAGGCAGGTGGCTGCATAGCTGAAGATGGGAGGACATGTAATATAGAATTAAAGGGAAACAGAACAAAATGAAGGTGAAATGAAGTATAAATCACTACTATGGGATACTTGCAACTCAGGATGGGCCATGCAAATATAATACAGCTGGCAGGTGGCTGCAGAGCTGAAAATGGGAGATGTAAATTAAAAAAATAAAGGGCAACAACACAAAATAAAGGTGAAATGAAGTAGAAATCACTACTATGGGAGTCTTGCAACTCAGAATGGGCCATGCAAATATAATACAGCTGGCAGGTGGCCGCATAGCTGTAAATTGGAGGAGATGCAAGTACAAATTAATTGCAAAAAGGGCAACAGCAGAATAAAGGCAATCATGCAGAAATCATTACTAATGCCTCTAACACTCACAATGGCCAAAGCAAAGCCATGAGTATTATAGCTGGCAGCTGGAATATATCATAGTCAGCCAATCATACAGGCAGCATCAGCAGCACAACAGTATAAAGTATGGAAACACCTTACAGTCTGTTTTTTCCACAAACTCTGGACCATTGGTGTATACATGCAGGGGACTTGATAAGTTGAAAAATGTTAGTGGCTGCCATTGCTTTGATTCATCATTATGTGCTAGAGGTTGACAGCAGAGAGGAGGATAATGCTGACAATCGCCACAGACCAAGGAGGAGGAGAAGAGTGTTCAGTCCCAGGGTAACCAACCAGGGGCTACATGATCTGGAGATAGTAGAGCACTACAGGGTGGACAGAGACATACTTCAGCAACTCACTGAGCTGTGCTGGCCCCAACTCAGAGCTAGAACCAACAGAGGGGAACCCATCCAGTGGATACTAAGGTATGTCTACCCTTAAGAATTCTAGCTACAGGTACTTTCCAAATACCTATTGGGGACATCATGGGGGTCTCACAGGCATCTGCATCCAGAGTACTCCACCACTTCCTGGACACCATACTAACACATGCTGGTGAGCACATTTACTTCCCCAACAGCCGTGAGGAGAAGACCAGATATATGCATCTCCTCCACCATGTGGCACAATACCCAGAGGTACTGGGTGCCATGGACTCCATGCACATCCACATCAAAGCACCACCTGGTGAGCAGGGTAGGGTCCACATAAACCACAAAGGGTTCCCCTTCATCAATGACATGTCATGTGCAATGCCCAGGGCATTATCATGAATGTGTGTGGTTCCAGCCCTGGAAGCTATCATGACTCCCACATCTGGTATTTGTCACAGCTGTACCAGGCATTTACCAGTGGGGGCATCCCCGCTGGATATGCACACCCATCAGAAATGCACATACACTCACACAAGAATGCCATAATGAGGCGCACGCACAAACCAGGATCATTATAGAGAGTGTGTTTGATATACTCAAGTCATGGTTCCACTGCCTTGACATATCTGGTGGAGCCTTGCAGTACTCTCCAGCTTAATGTACACACATGTTCATAGTATGTGCCATGCTACACAATATGATCATCATGCCTTTGGCATGTTCTGTTTATTGTGAAAATGAAGTTGAGGTCTCTGGAGCATGTGGTGTAGAGGGATGGGGATATCCTTGGATGTAGCATTTCTAACAGACCTAGGTTAGACATGGCTTTGTAAGTCAAGCAGAGATCACCTTTAAGTAGGCAATTTGACACAGAGAATAGTTGGAGTTTTTGAGTTTGTCCATATAGGACAACTGTTTAAGGCCTAGGATCATATTTGTGAGGTACATTTGCAGCCTCTTCAGCTGTTGCAGGTGTCCATTGAGGTACATGCCAAATATGGGCATTGTACTTGATGATTGGCCTAATGAGGGAAGAGTAGAGGGAGACAATGACCCCCTACTTCCTGGATGCAAAACCATTAGCAATCAGACGTGCCACATAGAAGGACTGTCTGACCACAGTGGCAATGTGGTGGTCAAAAGAGAGGTTGCTGTCAACCTATGTTCACAGATCTCTTATAATGCCTTCTGTGTTCAGTGGACTACCATCAATGTGGTAATTTATGGGAACCCGTTTTTTCCCAAAGGGGATGACGACACATGTTTTGACATTGAGCTTAAGGCCATGGTTCTGACACCAGCTGTTAGTCTCAGTGAGGCCTTTCTACCTGAGGTCAACATCACTTGGGTAGTTAATAATAGCTCCCAACACACAATCATCTGCAAACTTTGTCAACCAGAGTACCTTTGTGATAGCCTGGACTTCAGAGAAGTAGTTACCAAACAGAAGAGACTGAACACTGTGGGACCCCACTCCTGACTGGTCAGCAGTCTGACAGAGTCAGCTACGTTCACACCATCAGTTCTATCCGTGAGCCAATTTGCAACCCACCTAGTGATATAGGGGTTGATGCCTACCTTAGTGGGGTTTCTATGATTCCAGAGTGGGAAATGGTATCAAAGACCTTACCCAGATCAAGGTAGGCCATATGACCACCTTGACATTATCCACGGCTCTAGTGACTGACTCAGAAAAGTTGACCAGGTTGAGCAGGCATGATCTACCCTCCACAAAACCAAACTGTGTGGAATCCAGAGTTTGGAGATTCCCTATATCCTTGTTTATTAGAGCCATGATGATGCATTCCATAGTTTTGCATATCAGACTCATCAGGCTAATGGGGTAATAGTTCCCAGGGTCTGTAGTCACTCCTCCTTTGAGAGAGGGATGATTGTAGCAGTGCACCATTTGGTAGGGACAAAGCCTGAGGTGAAGCTGTGATTGAACAGGGAACACAAGTCTGGTGCCAGGTCCCTCTGTAGTCCATGTAGAACACAGCCAGGGATATTGTCAGGTCCCATAGAATATGTATTCCTGGCCTTGGACAGTGCTGTTTTAACCTGAGCAGCAGTAATACTGGGTGTCTGGCAATCTACTGGTATTGTGATTGGTCCTTTGAGGGGGGAGAGAGAGGTAAAGTTGGCATTGAATCTGGTGGACAGTATATTGGCAATATCTGTTGGCTCAGTATAGGAGGTATCATTGTGCAGTAGCTCAGAGCACATCTAGGTAGTGGTGTGGAGATTATTTACATAACTATAGATGTCCTTGTGTTTGTCTTTACTATCTGCTGCAATTCTGTTTTCATAGCTAGCTTTAGACAATTTGATGAGTGAGTTCAATATTTTGTTGAGGTTGATAAGGAAGTTGCTCTAGTCCTGGGACTTCACCTTATTCCGCATCAGTTTATTTGTTCTGTTGTCAAGTTTGTGTATGGCAGGGGGCAACCAGATCAGCTTCCTGTTTTGGAGGACAGTGTCTTGATTCTATTGGGTATGGTGAGATCCATCCATATGTGTATGTTTTCATACAGTGCATTGGTGTATGATTTGGTGGTCAAGCAACTCTTCTCCATTTGCATGGGTGCCATGAACTTAGCTACCTCTATTTTAAGGAGCCCAAGGTTAGCTTTGTTGAAGTTTGTCATGGTGGTTACCTTTGCGGGGGTGGGGGGGGGGGTGGGAGGGATATGGATTCCCAAAGTGATTAGTTTGTGATTGTATATAACCAGGGAGGATTTGACTATTGATGTAGAGCAACAGTTGCCCATGTTAGTAATGACCAGGTAAAGGTTGTCACCACCTGTAGTTGGGGTACAAATGAGCTGGTCCAGGGCATTGTAATTAATGAATTCCAGGAAACATTAGGCAAGTGTATTGGTACATGAGTAGTTTTCCCAGTTAATGGAGGGGTAGTTGTAGTCACCCAGTATGAGAGTGTTAGGCTGGTACCTAATATTCTCCTGGGTGCTTAGGAATGAGGAATGCGAGTCTTGTGACATGATCAGGGACCTATAGCAGGCTATGACATGAATCGCTGTATTACACAATGTTAGCTGCATCTGCAGTATCTGTGATGCATTATGTTGGGCTACCGGTGTGGAGGTGTGCACATCCTTTATAGGTTCATAGGTTCATAGGTTCATACTAGGCTATCTGCCCAAGGGCATTTATAAGCCTAGCCCATAGTTATGTGGCTTTCGCCACCCCTTTAGTTTGAATAAAAACTATGCCTATCATTTTTCTGTGCCTCTGTCAAGCAGTGACACTGAAGTAATCCCTGGGGTATATCTGCGATCTCCCATCCACTGGTCAAGATTCCTCTTGAACAAGGCCAGCGAGGTGCTCTGCCTCACATGTACCGGGATTTTGTTCCACAGCATAGGGAGTCTCTGGGTGATGAATCTGTCCCTCCAGCACATTCTATTTATAACCGTGTCAAGGTTTAAGTCTCCCGCCCTTGTGGTTCTGAGGGATCTAGATTTTTTGAGGTGAAGCATATTCATCAAATCTGGGTTTGACATGGCCTTATATGTCAGGCACAGGTCACCTCTGAGCAAGCGGTATGAGACTGAATAGAGCTGGAGTTCTTTCAGTTGGGCAGCATAAGACATATTTTTGAGACCCTTTATCCTTTTGGTGAGGAACTTTTGGGGCCTTTCAAGCTGCAGCAGGTGTCTGGTCAGATACATTCCGAACGGGGCATTGTACTCAATCATAGGTCTAATGAGTGATGAGTACAGGAGGACGATGACCTCCCTTGATCTAGATGTGAATCCCTTCATGATCAGGTGGGCGATATAGAAGGTTTTCCTAACTACTTTAGCAACATGAGTGTCAAACGAAAGGCTACTGCCAACTTGGGTCCCCAGATCCCTGATGACTTTTTCTGTGCTCAGTGGATTGCCACCTATATGGTAGCTAGGGGTAACCTTGTTTTTCCCGAAGGGTATGACTATGCATTTTTTGGCGTTTAACTTCAGGCCATGGCTCTGGCACCAGTTATCCATTTCTGTGAGGCCCTTCTGGAGGATATCTGTGTCAGATGTTTTTTTCGACTATGGCGCCCAGTTTGCAGTCATCTGCAAACTTTGTCAGCCATAACCCTCCTGTGTTTGCTTGTACTTCAGAAAAGTAGATGCCGAACAAGAGTGGACCCAGGACTGAGCCCTGTGGGACACCACTTGTGACAGGCTTTGAGTCTGACATGGCTCCAGCAACTCTGACCCTGTGGGTTCTGTCACTTAGCCAGTTTGCAACCCATCTTGTGATGTATGGGTTTACATTCAAGCTGATGAGTTTTTCGATGATACCTGAGTGGGGTATTGTGTTGAAGGCCTTTGCCAGGTCGAGGTAGGCTGTATGGACTGCCTTTCCCTCATCAATGGCCTTGGTGACTGTCTCGAAAAAGTCAACCAAGTTTAAGAGGCAGGATCTGCCTTTGACAAAGCCAAACTGGGTTGGATCCAAAGTCTGCAAGTTCCCTATGTCTTTATTTATGAGTTCCATTATGATCCTCTCCATGGCTTTGGAGATAAGGCTTGTCAAGCTAATGGGGCGGTAATTTCCAGGGTCTGTGGAGGCACCGCCCTTATGAAGTGGGACCACAGTCGCCGTGCCACTCCTTGGAGTACGTATCCTGAGGTGAGGCTAAGATTAAACAGCTGTCCTAACTGTGGGTTTAATTCCTCATTGAGTTCATGAAGCACACAGCCGGGGACACCATCCGGTCCCATGGATGCTGTGCCTTTTGCCTTAGTGATGGCAGTTCTCACCTGGTCGTTGTACATGTTTGGGGGGCTACAATCCTCTGGAATAGATATCTCTCCTTTTGGGGGGAAGGGGGGGGAGAAGTTTGCACTGAACCTGTCAGCCAGTATGTTAGCAATGTGTGTAGGTTCAGTAATTTTCACATCATTTTGAACTAATTCTGAGCATATCTGGGAGTTTCCTCCTAGGTTTCTAACATAGCTAAAGAAGGCCTTATGATTGTCTTTAGAGTCCTTGGCGATTTTTCTCTCAAAATTTGCCTTGGATGATTTTATGAGAGCTCTTAGTTTTTTACTTATAATGATCAAAGGTGTCTTACCTTTCAAGGATTTTGCTCTATCTTGTAGTAGCTTCCTCCTTTTGTTGTAGAGCTTGTTTATGGCTGGGGTCCACCAGACTGGACGCTTGCCTTTGGTACAGAGAGTCTTAGTTTTGTTTGGGATTGCCTGATCCATGCAGTCCTGTAGGTGCTGGTAGAAGGCATTTGTAAGTGATTCAACGGTTTGAGTAATGTTTACCACTGGCTCAGGGGCCTTAAAGGAGACCACACTAGTTTTTAGAAGTGTGAAATCGGCTTTTGAGAAGTTTTCACTGTGGTCTTTTTTGTTTCAGGTGGGGGTGGCATGAGGACCTCCAGCGAGATTAGTTTATGATCTGATCTCACCAGTGAGGGGTATACTTCCGGTGTTGAACATTTTGATCCCATGTTCGTGATGATGAGATCAAGTATGTTTTCTCCTCTTGTGGGGATGGTGAATAGTTGTTCCATGGCATTTGAGTTTATGAACTCCAGGAATCTTTGGGTTAGAGTGTTCGGGCTTGAGTAGTGTTCCCAGTCTATATTAGGGTAGTTGAAGTCACCTAGTATGATGGTGTTTGGAGATACATTTATCCCCGCCAATGTTTTCAGGAAGGCCATGTGAGGTTCCTGAGTTTGAGATGGTGGCCTGTAACATGCTACAAATTGCAGAGCAGTCTTGCCTATGGTTAATTGCACCTGGATGGTCTCCGATGCATCGTGCGTTGCCACCAACCTTGAGGGTGTGGGTGTCCTTTATGAATATGGACACCCCCCTCCTTTCTTGGTGTTGTCCGGATTTTGGGGCCGGAACGCATGATATGAGGTGAAGCCTGTTAGTGCTGGGGTGCTCTCAGGAGCCTTGAACCAGGTTTCTGTCACAGCACAGACATCGATGTTCTCCATATTGAGAAGGGCCTCGAGTGCGTGCATCTTGAGATTGAGACTTCTGGCATTGAGCAGCATTACCCTTAGTTTTTTCCTTTTTGGTGTTCTAGGGTGGTAGGTTTAGAATTTGAGCCTTGCCTAAAAAGGCACTATGGGGTGGCAAGAGCCTTTGCCAATATCCGAAGCCCAGGGGTGACAGGTGCAAGCCGTCCCTTGCGAAGCAGCGTGGCTTGTCCAGCATGTCATCCCAGGCAGACAGACATTGGATCCCCTTTGAATGACACCAGAATTTAAGCCAATTATTAAAGCTGATCATCTTATCACTGTATTGTGGCATCATTCTAGGTGAAGGTAGGATACTGCTCAAGGTCAGGGTCATACCTGCCTGGGCTACATAATCAGAGAGCTCCTCGATGTCCCTTTTCATGTAGTCCAAGGAGGTACGTCTCAGGTCGTTGACACCAGCGTGGACAATGACTGAGTCATACTTGTACCTGCTGTTGAGAGACCTGAGTGCTTGCGTTATGTGGCAGATTCTAGTGCCCGACAGGCAGCTTACTGTGACCTTCTCCTTACTCAGTCTGGTGAGCGGGACGTCAGTGTGTCTGACTATGGAATCACCAATGACAAGTGTGTCTGGCATTTTGTTTGGCCTTAAGGGCTGTGACTGTTTGACACTCTGACTGTGTGGTCTATGTGTTGTATGTGTTGGGTCATGAGGTGGTAGTTGTTTGGGTGTCTGCTTTGGTGGCCTCTGCTGTTTTGGTAAATTTTTGATCAGAGCCTCCGAGTATGTCTTTGTGTGAGTATGTGTATGATTTGAAGTTGTGATGGTACCATGTGTGACTGGGTATGTATTGTGTGTGGTTACCTTCTCCTCCTGTCTGGTCTTGCCAGTCCTATGTTGAGAGAGCTCAGCCTCCAGTTTGGCCGTATAGTTGCATCTCTCACATGTATTTGTGTTTTGTGGGAGAAGGAGAGGATTGTCTGTGTACATGAGGCAATTGTAACATTGCCTCAATATTCCCAGGTTCACCAGTTGAGCTGGAGAGGACACTAGCAACTGATCCCTCGACATACTAGAAGTAGTAGATAAAGAGACTTTCAAAGGACTCCGGGGGAAGTGGGTTTTAGGCTGGTGGGGTACTATCTATAATAAGAGTGCTTTATCAAGGTGCAAGTACTGTAGGAGTAAGTGCTAGGCTTTACAGATAGAGAATAGTCTACTTGGGAATCAAGTAGAGATGAACTTTTCAGTTTTAGGATATGCTGGTTAGATCAGCAGTACAGCTCGAGGAAGGTAGTTCTAAGGGAAAATTTGAAGAGTGGAATTTAGATGGCACGAATAGTTTAACCTTGTTTAACCGCCGCTGCTCTTGTGTGCAACAGTGGCAACTCCGCGCTAAATCGCGCTAACGCGCGTTTAGCGTGTTTTATAGCTGGGGGCTGAAGGGAGCTAGGAATTGGCCCAAAATGACCAATGGACTACTAGTTTCTGGCTGAAACTTCACCAAATCGGACAAAAAGGCCGCTCAGTGCTCCCCACTCCCACTGGTAAGCAAAAAAACTTCCCTCCTTCCTAATAAGGCAATGGATCAGTAACAGGAACTAAAAACAAAGCCCAGGGATCAGCAACTCTGAAACTGGACTACTCTAGTTCAGTAAGGTGGGAAAACAAGAGATTCTTTTGTTTTATTACAGAGATAAGGAAAAAAACAGACAGTAAATGCTATAAATGCTGTAAATCGGCTAGCGCACTTTAGTGTGTAGCCTACAGAAACAATTTGCAACAATTAGTAACTTAAAGTGCAATAAACAGTGTAAAATGCAGAAATCACTTAAAGTAGCAGTAAAACAGGCGAAATGCAGTCGCTAGCTTAATAACAGTGGGAAAGCCACAAAAATACTTATATCTGGTAGAAAGTCACTCTTTTAGCTCTCTGCTGCTTGGATCACTCTGCAGGCCACCACGAGGATCTGTGCTGAGTTGGTACAAGCTGGAAAATGCGTTTTTAGCGTGTTTTATAGCAGGGGGCTGAAGGGAGCTAGGAATTGGCCCAAAACGACCAATGGACTACTAGTTTCTGGCTGAAACTTCACCAAATCGGACAAAAAGGCCGCTCAGTGCTCCCCACTCCCACTGGTAAGCAAAGAAACTTCCCTCCTTCCTAATAAGGCAATGGATCAGTAACAGGAACTAAAAACAAAGCCCAGGGATCAGCAACTCTGAAACTGGACTACTCTAGTTCAGTAATGTGGGAAAACAAGATATTTTTGTTTTATTACAGAGATAAGGAAAAAACAGACAGTAAATGCTATAAATGCTGTAAATCGGCTAGCGCACTTTAGTGTGTAGCCTACAGAAACAATTTGCAACAATTAGTAACTTAAAGTGCAATAAACAGTGTAAAATGCAGAAATCACTTAAAGTAGCAGTAAAACAGGCGAAATGCAGTCGCTAGCTTAATAACAGTGGGAAAGCCACAAAAATACTTATATCTGGTAGAAAGTCACTCTTTTAGCTCTCTGCTGCTTGGATCACTCTGCAGGCCACCACGAGGATCTGTGCTGAGTTGGTACAAGCTGGAAAATGCGTTTAGCGTGTTTTATAGCAGGGGCTGAAGGAGCTAGGAATTGGCCCAAAGCGACCAATGGACTACTAGTTTCTGCCTCAAACTTCACCAAATCGGACACAAAGGCCGCTCAGTGCTCCCCACTCCCACTGGTAAGCAAAGAAACTTCCCTCCTTCCTAATAAGGCAATGGATCAGTAACAGGAACTAAAAACAAAGCCCAGGGATCAGCAACTCTGAAACTGGACTACTCTAGTTCAGTAATGTGGGAAAACAAGATATTTTTGTTTTATTACAGAGATAAGGAAAAAAACAGACAGTAAATGCTATAAATGCTGTAAATCGGCTAGCACTTTAGTGTGTAGCCTACAGAAACAATTTGCAACAATTAGTAACTTAAAGTGCAATAAACAGTGTAAAATGCAGAAATCACTTAAAGTAGCAGTAGAACAGGCGAAATGCAGTCGCTAGCTTAATAACAGTGGGAAAGCCACAAAAAATACTTATATCTGGTAGAAAGTCACTCTTTTAGCTCTCTGCTGCTTGGATCACTCTGCAGGCCACCACGAGGATCTGTGCTGAGTTGGTACAAGCTGGAAAATGCGTTTTTAGCGTGTTTTATAGCAGGGGCTGAAGGAGCTAGGAATTGGCCCAAACAACCAATGGACTACTAGTTTCTGGCTGAAACTTCCCCACATGGGACAAAAGGCCGCTCAGTGCTCCCCACTCCCACTGGTAAGCAAAGAAACTTCCTCTCCTTCCTAATAAGGCAATGGATCAGTAACAGGAACTAAAAACAAAGCCCAGGGATCAGCAACTCTGAAACTGGACTACTCTAGTTCAGTAAGGTGGGAAAACAAGAGATTCTTTTGTTTTATTACAGAGATAAGGAAAAAAACAGACAGTAAATGCTATAAATGCTGTAAATCGGCTAGCGCACTTTAGTGTGTAGCCTACAGAAACAATTTGCAACAATTAGTAACTTAAAGTGCAATAAACAGTGTAAAATGCAGAAATCACTTAAAGTAGCAGTAGAACAGGCGAAATGCAGTCGCTAGCTTAATAACAGTGGGAAAGCCACAAAAAATACTTATATCTGGTAGAAAGTCACTCTTTTAGCTCTCTGCTGCTTGGATCACTCTGCAGGCCACCACGAGGATCTGTGCTGAGTTGGTACAAGCTGGAAAATGCGCGTTTAGCGTGTTTTATAGCAGGGGGCTGAAGGGAGCTAGGAATTGGCCCAAAACGACCAATGGACTACTAGTTTCTGGCTGAAACTTCACCAAATCGGACAAAAAGGCCGCTCAGTGCTCCCCACTCCCACTGGTAAGCAAAGAAACTTCCCTCCTTCCTAATAAGGCAATGGATCAGTAACAGGAACTAAAAACAAAGCCCAGGGATCAGCAACTCTGAAACTGGACTACTCTAGTTCAGTAAGGTGGGAAAACAAGAGATTCTTTTGTTTTATTACAGAGATAAGGAAAAAAACAGACAGTAAATGCTATAAATGCTGTAAATCGGCTAGCGCACTTTAGTGTGTAGCCTACAGAAACAATTTGCAACAATTAGTAACTTAAAGTGCAATAAACAGTGTAAAATGCAGAAATCACTTAAAGTAGCAGTAAAACAGGCGAAATGCAGTCGCTAGCTTAATAACAGTGGGAAAGCCACAAAAAATACTTATATCTGGTAGAAAGTCACTCTTTTAGCTCTCTGCTGCTTGGATCACTCTGCAGGCCACCACGAGGATCTGTGCTGAGTTGGTACAAGCTGGAAAACGCGCGTTTAGCGTGTTTTATAGCAGGGGCTGAAGGGAGCTAGGAATTGGCCCAAAACGACCAATGGACTACTAGTTTCTGGCTGAAACTTCACCAAATCGGACAAAAAGGCCGCTCAGTGCTCCCCACTCCCACTGGTAAGCAAAGAAACTTCCCTCCTTCCTAATAAGGCAATGGATCAGTAACAGGAACTAAAAACAAAGCCCAGGGATCAGCAACTCTGAAACTGGACTACTCTAGTTCAGTAATGTGGGAAAACAAGATATTTTTTTGTTTTATTACAGAGATAAGGAAAAAAACAGACAGTAAATGCTATAAATGCTGTAAATCGGCTAGCGCACTTTAGTGTGTAGCCTACAGAAACAATTTGCAACAATTAGTAACTTAAAGTGCAATAAACAGTGTAAAATGCAGAAATCACTTAAAGTAGCAGTAGAACAGGCGAAATGCAGTCGCTAGCTTAATAACAGTGGGAAAGCCACAAAAAATACTTATATCTGGTAGAAAGTCACTCTTTTAGCTCTCTGCTGCTTGGATCACTCTGCAGGCCACCACGAGGATCTGTGCTGAGTTGGTACAAGCTGGAAAATGCGCGTTTAGCGTGTTTTATAGCAGGGGGCTGAAGGGAGCTAGGAATTGGCCCAAAACGACCAATGGACTACTAGTTTCTGGCTGAAACTTCACCAAATCGGACAAAAAGGCCGCTCAGTGCTCCCCACTCCCACTGGTAAGCAAAGAAACTTCCCTCCTTCCTAATAAGGCAATGGATCAGTAACAGGAACTAAAAACAAAGCCCAGGGATCAGCAACTCTGAAACTGGACTACTCTAGTTCAGTAATGTGGGAAAACAAGATATTTTTTTGTTTTATTACAGAGATAAGGAAAAAAACAGACAGTAAATGCTATAAATGCTGTAAATCGGCTAGCGCACTTTAGTGTGTAGCCTACAGAAACAATTTGCAACAATTAGTAACTTAAAGTGCAATAAACAGTGTAAAATGCAGAAATCACTTAAAGTAGCAGTAAAACAGGCGAAATGCAGTCGCTAGCTTAATAACAGTGGGAAAGCCACAAAAAATACTTATATCTGGTAGAAAGTCACTCTTTTAGCTCTCTGCTGCTTGGATCACTCTGCAGGCCACCACGAGGATCTGTGCTGAGTTGGTACAAGCTGGAAAACGCGTTTTAGCGTGTTTTATAGCAGGGGCTGAAGGGAGCTAGGAATTGGCCCAAAACGACCAATGGACTACTAGTTTCTGGCTGAAACTTCACCAAATCGGACAAAAAGGCCGCTCAGTGCTCCCCACTCCCACTGGTAAGCAAAGAAACTTCCCTCCTTCCTAATAAGGCAATGGATCAGTAACAGGAACTAAAAACAAAGCCCAGGGATCAGCAACTCTGAAACTGGACTACTCTAGTTCAGTAATGTGGGAAAACAAGATATTTTTTTGTTTTATTACAGAGATAAGGAAAAAAACAGACAGTAAATGCTATAAATGCTGTAAATCGGCTAGCGCACTTTAGTGTGTAGCCTACAGAAACAATTTGCAACAATTAGTAACTTAAAGTGCAATAAACAGTGTAAAATGCAGAAATCACTTAAAGTAGCAGTAGAACAGGCGAAATGCAGTCGCTAGCTTAATAACAGTGGGAAAGCCACAAAAAATACTTATATCTGGTAGAAAGTCACTCTTTTAGCTCTCTGCTGCTTGGATCACTCTGCAGGCCACCACGAGGATCTGTGCTGAGTTGGTACAAGCTGGAAAATGCGTTTAGCGTGTTTTATAGCAGGGGGCTGGAGGGAGCTAGGAATTGGCCCAAAACGACCAATGGACTACTAGTTTCTGGCTGAAACTTCACCAAATCGGACAAAACGGCCGCTCAGTGCTCCCCACTCCCACTGGTAAGCAAAGAAACTTCCCTCCTTCCTAATAAGGCAATGGATCAGTAACAGGAACTAAAAACAAAGCCCAGGGATCAGCAACTCTGAAACTGGACTACTCTAGTTCAGTAAGGTGGGAAAACAAGAGATTCTTTTGTTTTATTACAGAGATAAGGAAAAAAACAGACAGTAAATGCTATAAATGCTGTAAATCGGCTAGCGCACTTTAGTGTGTAGCCTACAGAAACAATTTGCAACAATTAGTAACTTAAAGTGCAATAAACAGTGTAAAATGCAGAAATCACTTAAAGTAGCAGTAAAACAGGCGAAATGCAGTCGCTAGCTTAATAACAGTGGAAAGCCACAAAAATACTTATATCTGGTAGAAAGTCACTCTTTTAGCTCTCTGCTGCTTGGATCACTCTGCAGGCCACCACGAGGATCTGTGCTGAGTTGGTACAAGCTGGAAAAGCAGCGTTTAGCGTGTTTTATAGCAGGGGCTGAAGGAGCTAGGAATTGGCCCAAACGACCAATGGACTACTAGTTTCTGGCTGAAACTTCACCAAATCGGACAAAAGGCGCTCAGTGCTCCCACTCCCACTGGTAAGCAAAGAAACTTCCCTCCTTCCTAATTTGGCATTGGTTCAGTTACACGAACTTATTACATAGCCCTGGGATCAGCAACTCTGAAACTGGACTACTCTAGTTCAGTAATGTGGGAAAACAAGATATTTTTTTGTTTTATTACAGAGATAAGGAAAAAAACAGACAGTAAATGCTATAAATGCTGTAAATCGGCTAGCGCACTTTAGTGTGTAGCCTACAGAAACAATTTGCAACAATTAGTAACTTAAAGTGCAATAAACAGTGTAAAATGCAGAAATCACTTAAAGTAGCAGTAGAACAGGCGAAATGCAGTTGCTAGCTTAATAACAGTGGGAAAGCCACAAAAAATACTTATATCTGGTAGAAAGTCATTCTTTTAGCTCTCTGCTGCTTGGATCACTCTGCAGGCCACCACGAGGATCTGTGCTGAGTTGGTACAAGCTGGAAAATGCGCGTTTAGCGTGTTTTATAGCAGGGGCTGAAGGAGCTAGGAATTGGCCCAAACGACCAATGGACTACTAGTTTCTGGCTGAAACTTCACCAAATCGGACAAAAAGGCCGCTCAGTGCTCCCCACTCCCACTGGTAAGCAAAGAAACTTCCCTCCTTCCTAATAAGGCAATGGATCAGTAACAGGAACTAAAAACAAAGCCCAGGGATCAGCAACTCTGAAACTGGACTACTCTAGTTCAGTAATGTGGGAAAACAAGATATTTTTTTTGTTTTATTACAGAGATAAGGAAAAAAACAGACAGTAAATGCTATAAATGCTGTAAATCGGCTAGCGCACTTTAGTGTGTAGCCTACAGAAACAATTTGCAACAATTAGTAACTTAAAGTGCAATAAACAGTGTAAAATGCAGAAATCACTTAAAGTAACAGTAAAACAGGCGAAATGCAGTCGCTAGCTTAATAACAGTGGGAAAGCCACAAAAAATACTTATATCTGGTAGAAAGTCACTCTTTTAGCTCTCTGCTGCTTGGATCACTCTGCAGGCCACCACGAGGATCTGTGCTGAGTTGGTACAAGCTGGAAAACGTGCATTTAGCGTGTTTTATAGCAGGGGGCTGAAGGGAGCTAGGAATTGGCCCAAAACGACCAATGGACTACTAGTTTCTGGCTGAAACTTCACCAAATCAGACAAAAAGGCCGCTCAGTGCTCCCCACTCCCACTGGTAAGCAAAGAAACTTCCCTCCTTCCTAATAAGGCAATGGATCAGTAACAGGAACTAAAAACAAAGCCCAGGGATCAGCAACTCTGAAACTGGACTACTCTAGTTCAGTAAGGTGGGAAGACAAGAGATTTTTTTGTTTTATTACAGAGATAAGGAAAAAAACAGACAGTAAATGCTATAAATGCTGTAAATCGGCTAGCACACTTTAGTGTGTAGCCTACAGAAACAATTTGCAACAATTAGTAACTTAAAGTGCAATAAACAGTGTAAAATGCAGAAATCACTTAAAGTAGCAGTAAAACAGGTGAAATGCAGTCGCTAGCTTAATAACAGTGGGAAAGCCACAAAAATACTTATATCTGGTAGAAAGTCACTCTTTTAGCTCTCTGCTGCTTGGATCACTCTGCAGGCCACCACGAGGATCTGTGCTGAGTTGGTACAAGCTGGAAAACGCGTGTTCAGCGTGTTTTATAGCAGGGGGCTGAAAGGAGCTAGGAATTGGCCCAAAACGACCAACGGACTACTAGTTTCTGGCTGAAACTTCACCAATTCGGACAAAAAGGCTGCTCAGTGCTTCCCACTCCCACTGGTAAGCAAAGAAACTTCCCTCCTTCCTAATAAGGCAATGGATCAGTAACAGGAACTAAAAACAAAGCCCAGGGATCAGCAACTCTGAAACTGGACTACTCTAGTTCAATAAGGCGGGAAAACAAGAGATTTTTTGTTTTATTACAGAGATAAGGAAATAAACAGACAGTAAATGCTATAAATGCTGTAAATCGGCTAGCGCACTTTAGTGTGTAGCCTACAGAAACAATTTGCAACAATTAGTAACTTAAAGTGCAATAAACAGTGTAAAATGCATAAATCACTTAAAGTAGCAGTAAAACAGACGAAATGCAGTTGCTAGCTTAATAACAGTGGGAAAGCCACAAAAAATACTTATATCTGGTAGAAAGTCACTCTTTTAGCTCTCTGCTGCTTGGATCACTCTGCAGGCCACCACGAGGATCTGTGCTGAGTTGGTACAAGCTGGAAAATGCGTGTTTAGCATGTTTTATAGCAGGGGGCTTATAGGAGCTAGGAATTGGCCCAAAACGACCAATGGACTACTAGTTTCTGGCTGAAACTTCACCAATTCGGACAAAAAGGCTGCTCAGTGCTTCCCACTCCCACTGGTAAGCAAAAAAACTTCCCTCCTTCCTAATAAGGCAATGGATCAGTAACAGGAACTAAAAACAAAGCCCAGGGATCAGCAACTCTGAAACTGGACTACTCTAGTTCAGTAAGGTGGGAAAACAAGAGATTTTTTTTTTTTTTTTTTTTTTTTTTTTTTTTTTTTTTTATGACTATGGAAACACCACTGCCTTAGGATCTTCTGTCCAAGTTCTTGGGTTGAAAGGTGTGGAATGAGGTCTAGTCTGGCAGTGCAGGGGTGCTTTCCACTGCTTTGAACCAGGTCTCTGTTACACCACTAATGTCGATGTTTGCCATTTTAAGGAGTGCTTCGAGTGAGTGGATTTTGAGAGTTACACTTTTAGCATTGAGCAGCATGACCCTCAGATTGCAGTTGTTTGTAGCTGTTATGGTGGTAATTTGGTCTTTGGTACACAGCCTAAACAAGGCACTATAGGGTTGACAAGAGCCTTGCCCAGTATCCAGAAGGCCAGCGATGACAGATGCTGGCAATCTCTGGCAAAGTATCAAGGTCTGCTAATCATGTTGTCCCAGGTAGACAGACACTGGACCCCCTTGGAATGACACCAGAAACATAGCCAGTTGTTGAAATCAATGATTTTCTGATGTACTGTGGTATCATTCTGGTTGATGGTAGGATTCTCTCAGGGCTAAGTTCATACCCGGCTAGGCTACATAATCCGAGAGCATCTCCATGACTCTCTTCATGTAGTCCAGGAAGGGACATCTCAGGTCATTCACACACACATGTATAATGACAGAGTCATATTTGTACCTCTTGTTGAGGGACCTGAGTGCCTGTGTTATGTGGAGGATCCTGGCACCCCACAGGCAGCTAACTGTTACCTTCTCCTTATTCAACGTAGTGAGTGGGACATCAGTGTGCCTCACTATCGAGTCACCTATGACTAGTGTATTGTGCATGCTGCTTTTCCTTAGGGGCTTTGGTTGAGTAGCACACTGTTTAGGAGAGTTATGTGCATCATGATTGGTGTTGTGTTGTGGTGGTCAATTGTGTTTCTCCCTTGGAGGCTTCTGCTGTCTGGGTAGATTTGTAATGAGAACCTCCGCAAAGGTGGGCGTGTAGTGTGTGTTGTTATGTGCAGGAAGTGCTAGTGTGTGTTTTGGAGGGCTATGTGTTCCATGTGGTGTGGTGCAAGTGTTGATCTTCTCCTCTTGACCAGCTATTCCTGTCTCCTGTCTTGGCTGGACAGTTTGTGGCTGCCAATTTGCATATATAAGTGTATCTCTTGCGAGTCTGAGTGTTGGGAGGTAAGAGGAGAGGGATGTCAGTGCACATGAGGCAGTTGCTTCATTGCTTCAGGATGCCCACATTTACCAGGTTAATAGGAGAAAGCACAAGATAATGACCTTTACACATGCCTAGAGGGGTGGGCATTAAAAATAAGTACTTGAGCTTTTCCTTGTAGAACGTTTAGTGCTGGTAGCACTTTTGTGTGCTACAATAATTGCTACAAGAAGTCCAGTAAAGTGCTAGAGTAATAAACTAGTAAAAGTGCAGGAGAGGAGAGAACTAGCAGATGTAAGGGAACAATTAAAGAGCAGAACTTTTGGCACCTCTCAGAGGCTTACAAACAGGCCCGGTTACAGCAAAGCTGTATGTCGACTAGACTAGTTAAAAAAAAGGCAGGAAACAAGCGTAGACCTTTTATTTTATTCTATTATTTAGGAAACATATATGTGGTCTGTGTCCCCTAAGAATGCCCATGTATTTGGTCTTGTTGCCTAATTGTCCACAGTGAGGTTAGTGACACACATGTCAGCATCATGTATCATACCTACCCGAAACATCATATTGATACAACATCTGCTACACTATCACTTGTCCAGGCCACTCCACATCCTATGTGTGATGGGTCATCTCACCATCCATGTAGGCATTCAGAACACTACACATTGTAAGAGGTAATGTGTTATGTACCATGCTTATAATCTATGTGGGGCATGTATTGTATATGTAGTAATACAGTACATAATGGTAGAAATGTACGTTTACTAATCTGTGTATTGTCAACTGCGTTGATGTTACTGTGTGCACATCCCATGTGTCAGTCCTTACTGTGTGTATGCAAAGGATATACTATTTTATCTCACTGTTCCACCTGGTGGACTCAGAGATACATACCACAGACTTGTCATACACAGTATCATGCATGCCCTCATCAACTGCACCAGGGATGAGTGTATGTTAAAGACATGGCTAGGCCAACAGGTGTTGGCAGGTGAATCTGTTGCAGTTAAGGTAATGTCTACACTTTTGAGGGACCTGCTGACAGTACTGCAGAAACCTGTTCTGTATGTATGATCCTGGGGTAGTATACAATACTCAACTGACATGTCTGAGGGTTACCTGTCTGTGACAAGGGGTATGTATGCAAGGTGACACTGTCTGACAACAGTGTCCATCACACACTGTGACATGCATACACACCTGGTACATGTACATAAGAAGCTGTACCTTGCCTATGACATGATCAATGTATTCCCAGTCTGATATACTCCCTCTTGGGAATGTCTGCAGGGCCACAGCCTGCAGACACACAGACACCTGGGACACAAACAGAATACAGCATGTCAGACTACATTCAGTCAGTGGTACTAACAGCAATAATGCATCCTGGCTAATAAGGTACATACACCTGTATGTGTACCCATAAGAAAAGCAAGTAGACAGCACCTTACATAGGATAACATACCTACACTGTACTATATTTACCCTGTGCATTAGACCCATATTAGCATGTCCCTGCATCAACAGTATGGATGACAGGGATGTGGCACAAGTATCATCATGTGCACAGGGTGTTGCATGGGTTTGCCAGAATACAGCTGACATCATGTGTGTATGTTTGGAGGGGTATCCAATAGATGGGCTGTGCAAAGGTGTTGTGTGTGTCTGGAGGTGACCTGCCTGTGATACAGATATGTGTGTGTATGCACACAGTCACGCCATGTGGCAGCCCTACACAGGGGTGCTTGGACAGCTGTAGACCATACATGGCAGGGTGTCCAGATCACCGTCTCTGGACACAGACACGGGAACTGGTCCTGCCAGGGGTAACATTGGCACCACCAGGCCCAGGGCTAGATGCAGTACTCCTTCCTGATGGTGATGGCTGTCCATTGGATCTATGCCCCTGACAAGACTGGACAGGACCATGTGGCCATGGCCTGCTCTGGTGTAATGTGGATGGCAACTGACCTTCGGTAGTGCCACTAAGGAAGGGGGAAGGTGCACGGCCCCATACACTCTCAGATGTTGTTGGTCATGACCTACATCCATGTGACCAATGCCCATCTCCCACCACATGCTCTTACACAGACATGCCATGGTTGCGGATTGCCAAGGTCTCAACCCACCATCTATTAATGACTTCAGTAATTTGACGTGTGGACCCAACAACATCATGTATGTCACCACGTACATCAGGGAGAGTTGCATACACCATCCAGAGTATTTGTGTGTTGTGGCATTCACTATGTGCCTGTGCATGCATGACAGCCTGGAACATGCATCTGGTGACCCCTTCTGTGACATTTGCAACAGTGGCCCTATGAGCAGCGTTGCTCCTGCAAGCACCCCTATCCATCCACCTGTGTGATACTTGCCTGCACTCTGGCTATGGCCAATGTCTACACTCACACCTGCCATAGTCACCACACTAGCCTGTTCAATGCCACCACCTGCCAACTGTCCATCATCTGTGGCCACTTGTGACGGGGTATGTGTGGGCATTGTCACTGTGTGCAGTGATGGTATGCACAAGGGTGGGTTGCCAATTAATGGCACAGATTCCTCCCCTGACAACCCCACCTGTACCTCACTATTCCTAACATCATTGTCAGAGTTTGCAGAGATAACATCATTTTCCAAAAGGGAGGGAACCCAAACCCCATCACCACCTGTAAGGTGAAGACAACATATATACATTAATACCTGCACTTTGATGTTGACTGATACACACACCCCCACCCCCCCACACACACACTAAAAGGTGAGGTGGCACAAATCTGTTACACAGACCACACATTACCCACACAGTGACACGCATCACACATGGCCCTCAGCATCATGCATTCCAGCCAGTTTTAGTACATGTAACTGACAATACAGAGCTCTGGGATATGTGATTAGTGTTAGTATGTGATGGCCATTCCCCAGCACAGACTGCACCCATGTACACCTCATTGCTGTTCGCCTGTATAGCACAGGGGCAAGTGCTACAGAACATACCTCACAATTGTACATATCCTTGCAGGATGTGCAGAGGTCTGGGTCATATGTTTGCTCTATTTCTCATTCCCCCTGTGTTTCTCTGTTACATAAGTGGGATGATCTGAGGAGTGACATCACTGATTAATGACATACATGTGAGTGTCAGATCTCCAAACCAGCAGTGAATATATGGTAACACAATTCCTGTTACACCACCAGCCTTGTAAGCTTACAGTGGATATGATAAGTATATACAACCCTGTTAACATGCCATGTTCTTGTAATATACAAGATGAGACCACAATAATGCATTCAAATATGTCAACCACCTTCCATGTGACATATGACCTGTGCAATCCAATCAATAAACAAACACGTGTTACATGTAAAATATAAAGATTGCAATATGTACAATATGGTGATTGTATAAGTGTGCACACTCTTAAAATGATAAGTTGTTGAAGCACCTTCTAAGTGGCTTAAAGCATTCACTCTTCTTGTGAAGGTGTCTATCAGCATGGCACATCCTGACTTGACATTATTTGACCACTCTTCCATGCAAAGGTCACCCAACACTGTCAGATTGCAAGGGCAGCTCATGTGCACAGCCCTTATCAGGTCACACTGGGGTTTTCTATCTGGTGTGTCTAGGCTGTGGCTGGGCCAATCCATAACCATGTTTGTGTTCAGGTGGACCCATTCTTAGGTAGCTTTGGATGTGTGCTGCAGTTCTTTGTCACGTTGAAGGCTGACACACCTCCTCATCCTCAGCATTCTTGCAGATGCCTGATGGATTTTGGGCAGAAGTGGGTGTTATTTGGAAATGTTCAGAATTCCCAACACTGTGACTACAGGCCCTGTTCTGTCTGTGGAACAGCAGCCCCACAGCAGGCCACTGCCACCAGTGTGATTCACCATGGGGATGCTGGTTTTAGGTTATGAGAGGTGTTGCTTGTGCATCATACATACCTGTTGGTATTGTGGCTGTGAGGTCAATCCCTAGACTCATTACACCATAACACATTTTCACATCTGCCTTTGGGAGGCGTGATGTGCTGTATTGCAATTTGTATCCACCCCTGGATGTTTTTGGTGTGTGGAAATGCTTCTATCTTCTGACCCTAACCCATAGGCCAGATGTATGCAGAATATGGGAGAGTGTTCTCACAAGTAGTACAGAAACAGCAGTACTAGCAAGAGGTTCCTGAAACTCCTTCGGTATTGCTGTATGTCCCCTGGCAACCTCCCTGACCAGGTCTTGACATGTGTTGTCATCATTTTTGGAGGGACATCAGGTTCTTTTCAACAGTACTGTTTGTTGCCCCATATTCAATCTACCTTTTGACAACTATCTCCACTGTGTTCTATGGTGTATGCGATGCTGTGGTAATGCTGTTGTACCCTACTCTTGATTGATAGCTTTCAAATATGAGACCCCTTTGCTGCTTTGTATGCTTTCTGCAAGCCATGGCTGTTGCTGTTGCAGGCAACTGAGCAAATGTCATGATTATCCCACTTGAACAGCAGACTGCTATTTGTTGTTAGTCAGAGGGCCTTTATTTGATGGCTGGTGTATACCCAAGAAGACTATGCTGTCAGTAAATCACAAGCTGCTGCAACATATTATTTGAAGGATGTGCACACGTATGCATCCAGCATATTGTGAGGTTTCTATACTCCATATTTGGTGGTCAACAGATGGATTGTTTGTACAGGGAATTGTTCATGTCATAGGTCACATTATAGTTTGGAAAGATGAGGACTGACATATGGTGGTCTTAATTTGTATATACATCACAAACAACTGACATCTTCACAGGTATGTGTACACTGTTTATATCCACTATATGACAGTAATGTTTCACACAGGTGCCTACCTTAGGACAGCTGTCCACCCATTTTGTTGCTCTCTGTCCAGAAGTTGTGTACTGACAGGCCATGCGTTATGCTACAGGTATGATACATGCTCATCAGATAGGCCCATGCGGTGACCATTGTGATGCAATGCAGTTGACCCCAACACAAGTGAAGATGCACATAAAGCAATATGGCTATGAGTGACAGTTGTATGCATGGTACATTGCATGGCCTTCACATGCCTAGGGTATTGGAAAACCACAACAGTACAATTGCATACTCACCAGCTGCAGGTTGCCATCCCACATGCAGACTGGAGGGATCTAGGTAGTTTTTTGAGGGGAGTATGGTCAGCAGACCCACATGTGGCATTGGTACAGGATGGATGCAGCATGTATGCACATTTACAGTACAACCCCCAATACTACAAAATTTGCTATCCTTCACCATAGATGTGCACGTCTGTGCATTAGAAAACCCCATCCACAACTGCAATCTGATCTGACATATGCATGTAGATACTCTACAATTACAAGTATATCTGCTACACTAGTATAGTGACCTACACTGTAGTCTTACCTGCACACTTCTCATCCATTCTCTGGGTGCCAACCACCTCCAGTATGTGGGGGGGGGTCTGTACTTTGATATTGTATTAGTATGGATGCCCCAAGGTACCTGTGGAGCTCCCCGGTGGGTGTAAGTTGGGCTGCAAGACCAGGCTCATGCCTGTGGCTGTGCGGTCCTTGGCCACTGCAGCGGCCCTTTGCTGGGCATGGCATATGAGGTCACTTTCATGATGCCTGACCTGCTCGTATGTACATGCATGTGGGCCAGCATCATTTACCCTGTGGACAAAGTTGTCCCACAGGCCATTCTGCTCTTGCAGATGTCGCTAGCTCCAAACATTATGACATGGTTGTGTAGTATGGCTTCTATGATTATATTTGTCTCAGCCACTGAGAAAGTTGACCTTTGCTGATACAACTTTGCACCTGGGAGACATAACAAGGGAGATACATCACAGGACCTCATACATTTGGCAACTGTATGTACAGAACCTGCACATCTGCATTGAATAACAGTAGCCACCACTCACAACCACACTATACCCATGTACTATATCAGCACTGTATCTGCTTACATTGCACTGCTGGCCCTGAGGTGTCATATTCCCCCCAATGAGGGATACTTACTTTCCTACACCTGTACTCCTCATTCAAGTCTTTGTCAAGGGATGACATTGGCCATTTTCCATGTAGATGTGGTGTGGATGGTGCCAAGGCTTGGTGTGATGACAGTGTGTAATGGAGCTGGGAGCACATGCCTGAGTTCATGTAGGATGCAGACAGGGATGTTATCAGGTGCCATGGATATTTATGTTTGTTGCCTTTCAGTAAGCAGTATGTACCTGCTCACTGGTGATGAGGTGAGGGGTGTGGGTGCTGTACATATCCAGCTATAGTGCTACTGAGCCAGGGGGTGATGTTTGCACTAAACATATCTGCAGCAGGTTGCCTATAGCTATGTTGTGTGAGTATGTAGTCTGATTGGCCACCATTACAGGGTGGGTTGGATTGTGGCCTCAGAGATTGCAGACATATGTGAAGATGGCCTTGTGATTGGGCCTGGTGGATGTGTCCAATTTGTACTCATAGTTAGCCTTACAGTACTCCACTGTGACCTTATATGCTTCATCAGACAAAGGCTGACTTGATGCCAGGTTGGTGCGTGCACCTGATTTGGCCTGTACGGCCAATCTAGGGACTGAGTCTGTAGTTTGTATATTGCTGCTGTCCACCACAAGCATTCAGCCTACCTTGAAGGGGTTGATGTTGTCCTGTCAGGTATTGCTGAAGCCATAAAACTATGTAGGTGCTCACATAGTATTGTGTTGTAGATCTGGACACATCTGCTTGTTCCAACATATGGGATGCCCTTCATGTGGGCCTTGCCCATTTACCTGGCTTGTGTGGGGGACATTATGGAGGTGTGGGGGCTACAGCTTCACAGACAGTAAGTGGAAATACCTCACAGGACAGGATATGTGGAGACAGCCCAACAACATGGGGGACAAATCTCCAGAGTATGGTACAGCTTGTATGTCATTAGTGTTGTTATACACAAGAGGGGTTGCTACATTGACAGGGTTTGTCTGGACATGCATTTACTGGGTGATTTGACATCTGACAGTGATATGTCTCTGACATAACTATCAACTGGCATGTGTTCCACAGACTGGCCAGATGTCTGCCTATTATGCTTGGTCTGTTCCTCGACCAACATCTGTTTTTATGGGGTTGGTAGGATAATGTGAGGCTTGTAGTCAGTAAGTGTTGTCATTCATTGGTGTTCCACACATCATTTCATTCAGGGATGTGATGTTACAACTACACATGTAACAGCAGCTACTGTTTCAGTTTGTAACACCATTATATGTGATAGGTCCCTCTTTCCAGCCCCCTGTCCCATAAGTATGCCATGCATTGTCCAGATTTCCTGCACTACGAGGTGCAGAGGTATGGTATATAATTAATTACCAACTGCACTCCAGTTAGCATGACAATGACCTGGCACACTCCTGGCAATGTTATGCAGCGGTGGCCAGGGTTGTGGGTCCACACCCTGGTAATTCTGTGGAAATCTGCACATATGACAGCATGTCTGTCTGGCCATTGTGAACAGATGCCAAGATTGTGTAGCAGTGTTGTGTGTATGTTTTTTAGGCTGGGTAGGGAGATTAGCAACTGTGAGTGCCATACATCCTTTACCTATCTGACTCTGCATGCTGCAATAGTTGCTGGTGGTCTATCAGGTCCGTATGCTGTGAAATGTCATGTAACATCTCAGGATTCCCAGTACACTGTGAATTGGGGCAGTATATATAGGGATAATGAGTGAGTTGCAAACAGTATGTGGTTGCTCACACAGTATTACACTGTCATGTTCAGTTTGTTTACTGGTATGTTGCTGTGACTGTGGTGGACTTGTTTGGGGGCATGCACCTTCACACCAGTGTCTGTGCTCCACTAGTATTACATCCCTGTACTGCCTGCTATATTTGCTAATGCATGTGTACAGCCCCAGAGCTGGAGCTGGGTAGTGTTATGTCAGTCTTATTGTAGTCTGGACATTGCTCGGTAGCCCAGTGTAGTTTCCCTAATGTTGTGTTATGTCCACATAATCATAGGATGTCCAGTTAGTTGTGTGGCCAATATCTTTGGTCTGGTCAGCATAACTGTTATGTATGCATGACACATCAATGGGATGATGTGGGGACTGAGGTCAGTAACTAATGCGAAGCAATTGAGTCCTGGAATTATGATATTTCAGTTGATATATGTTAGGACATGCACTGTTACTACACAAACTTACTCAGCTTATCTAGTGACGTATTTTGGACATGTCCCTATTTTCAGGCCTTTGTCCCCCCACTTTGTCAGGCTTGGTCCACATTCATTGCATTAAGGAGTTCTGAGCAGACTTCTCCACTGCCAGATTTTCCACAGAATGTCTAGATGTTTGTTTCATACTTTTGTTCAGTTCCACAATTTATTTCTATTTGTCTGGTAAATCATGGTGATGATCCAAGGATTTATGTCAGTAAATAAATGACATGACATTTCAGTTCCCATCATCATATCCTTCAGTGACTGTCTGCTGAAACACACACTGTTGCTGTAACACGTCTTTATTTATAACATCGATTTTTGAAATATGCCCATATATGTGGCCACCCCCCTTTTACAGTCTGTATAGGTTCCTTGCACTAACAGGCTGAGAGGGATGGTTCTGAGATATGACTGCACTGCATGTTATATACATACATATATGTGTATAAATATATATATATATATATATATATATATATATATATATATCTGTATATATAAATTTCCGTCCTTTATATTTAATATATGTATATCTATATTATGACTATACGTTTACATATATATGTTTCATCAGATATATATATATATATATATATATATATATATATATATATATATATATATATATATATGTGTGTGTGTGTGTGTGTGTGTGTGTGCATGAGTGTGTGCATGTGTGCGTGTGTGTGTGTGTGTGTGTGTGTGTGTGTGTGTGTGTGTGTGTGTGTATGTTATGTATATGTCTATATACAACACACAAAATGTTCCACAAAGCTTTCTCCTTAATGTTGCATGCCTCTGTTGCATGATATGTTTGAAAAATCAGCATTAATTTCTATAGCTCAGCTGGTGTAGTGGTACATTCCTCTGACTCTAATGTGCAGGGTCATAGGGTCAACAGTTGGGACTATGTTAAATTATCTGAATGCAGGATATGTTCATTAAAGCTGTACAAATTCTCACAGCTCAGATGGTGTAGTGATATGTTGCTATGATTGTTGAGGACAGTGTCCTAGGGTTGAGACTTGGCAGTGCTGACTATTTTGTTGCTGGGCAGAACAAGGTCTGATGGATACAAACTGATTAAGGTATATTTATGGATATCATACATATAATGTTATATTTAAACAACAGCCCACAGCTTGGTGTGGGTAATGCTGCATTTACCCATTGCCCTCTTGACCAAACAATGCCAACTGTGGGTAAATCTAGCATTGCCCATACCCAGCCATGGGTTATTGCTATTATACAATGACATTATTTAAGAAAAACAATATGTACTTTTCTTAAACATGTCATTGTATCAAGCCTCCATGCTGCCCTTCCACAGTTTTCAGGTATCCTGGGCCATTTTTGATGTACTGCACATGTGTAAGGGACGTGTTCCCACACTTACGCAGTACATCAGTGCTGTGCAGAGGTAGCAATGGAGATAGCGGGATCTCGATTGCTTTTTTTAACATACCTCAGTATGTTATGCGAGTTGATGAACTCGAATAACATAGTGAGATATATTAAAAAGGCAACAGAGATCTTCCTTTCCCTGTTGAAAGGAAGATCTCCATTGCATTTTTTTATGATATCTTGTTATGTTATACAAGTTCTTCAACTCATAACACATAGGTTCATAGGTTCATAGGTTCATACTAGGCTATCTGCCCTGGGGCAATTATAAGCCTAGCCCGATTCTGTATGGCTTACGCCACCCCTTGATTTGAGTATACTGTGCCCTTTTTAAGGTTTAGTTTACTGTGCCTCTGTCTAATAGTGACACGGGAGTAATCCCTGGGACAAACCTACGATCCCCCATCCACTTATCGAGATTCTTCTTGAAGTGATTCAGTGAGGTGCTCTGTCTCACATGAACTGGAATTCTATTCAAGAGCGAAGGGAGCCTCTGGGTTATGAACCTGTCCCTCCAGCAAGTTCTATTTATTTCTGTGCTGAGGTTCAAGTCCCTCGAGTGTGTGGCTCTAAGGGATTTAGATTTACTGAGGTGGAGCATGTCCATTAATTCTGGATTTGACATAGCTTTATATGTCAGGCATAGATCGCCTCGAAGTAGGCAGTATGCAACTGAGTAGAGCTGGAGTTTTTTTAACCGAGCAGTATATGGCATCTGTTTGAGACCATTGATCCTCTTGGTGAGATACTTTTGGGGTCTTTCAAATTGCTGCAGGTGTCGGGTAAGGTACATCCCAAAAGGGGCATTGTATTCTATGATGGGCCCTATGAGGGATGAATAAAGGGGCACGATTACCTCTCTTGATCTAGATGTGAAACCCTTCGTGATGAGGTGGGCTATGTAGAAGGTCTTTCTAACCACTTTGGCAATGTGGTTTTCAAAGGAGAGATTGCTATCAACTTGGGTCCTCAGGTCCCTAATAACTTTCTCTGTACTTAATGGGTTTCCGCCTATGTGGTAATTTGTGGGCACATTGTTTTTGCCAAAGGGTATGACGATACATTTTTTGGCATTTAGCTTTAAACCATGGCGCTGGCACCAGTTATCTGTCTCTGTGAGACCTTTTTGAAGGATGTTTGTGTCAGCTGGAGAGTTGATTATGGCCCAGTTTGCAGTCGTCTGCGAACTTGGTGAGCCATAGTCCTCCCACGTTGCCTGTACCTCGAAAAGTATATACCGAACAAGAGTGGTCCCAGGACAGAACCCTGTGGGACGCCACTTGTGACCGGTTTCGAGTCTGACATGGCTCCAGCAACTCTCACTCTGTGGGTTCTGTCTTTGAGCCAGTTTGCAACCCATCTTGTGACATAGGGGTTTATATTTAAGCTGGATAGCTTATCTATGATGCCCGAGTGGGGTATTGTGTCAAATGCCTTTGCAAGGTCCAGGTAGGCTGTGTGGACTACCTTCCCTTCATCTATGGCTTAGGTGACTGTTTCAAAGAAGTCAACCAGGTTCAAAAGGCAGGATCTGCCCTTGACAAAGCCGAACTGGGTAGGATCTAGTGTCTGTAGGTCCCCAATGTCTTTGTTTATGAGCTCCATGATGATCCTCTCC
Organism: Protopterus annectens; assembly: GCF_019279795.1. Lineage (NCBI taxonomy): Eukaryota > Metazoa > Chordata > Ceratodontiformes > Protopteridae > Protopterus > Protopterus annectens. The sequence continues at coordinate 657,366,299 of NC_056728.1, forward strand.
ATAGCCTTGCAGACTAAGCTAGTCAGGCTTATGGGGCGATAGTTTCCAGGGTCCGTAGAGGCTCCACCTTTGTGGAGTGGGACCACTGTTGCTGTACGCTATTCTGTGGGCACATATCCTGTAGTGAGGCTGAGATTGTATAGCTGTTTTATTTGAGGGATTAGTTCCTCTTGTAGTTCATGTAGGACACAAGCTGGGACGCCATCTGGTCCCATGGAAGCAGTGGTTTTTGCTTTGGAGAGGGCAGCCTTCACCTGAGCATCTGAGATGTTTGGGAGGCAGCCCTCTGCCGGGATAGATACTTGCTCTTTTGTGGGGGGAGGGGGTGGAGAAGTTTGCACTGAACCTGTCTGCCAGGACATAGCGATATATGTTCAAAAAAAGCAACAGAGATCTTCCTTTCCTCATTGCTATCTCTGAAGACTAAAAATAAAAAAAAAAAACAGGAGATATACAAATAGAAATAGTCCATGTATCTGGACCTTTTTCCATTTGTATACTCTCGGATTTACAACAGGCACTCTGTTTGGGCTGGCTAATTAGCGTACTCATTTTTTTATGTTAATGGCCAGTCATTGAATAATATAAAATACATATTTACATACACATTTATAATTTTACGTTTACCTTCCATGACATCACCCTATGCATTTTCATTATATTATATTCTTGTATGGGACACGTGTGTTTATATGGGGGTTTCACATCTTTTCTACACTGACATCTCACTTTTAGAACTGCTACACTATCCTGGTTGACAAAACAATAATTGCTACATCATTTAAGTTTACTAAAATAAGTTTAACACTACATTCACATGATAAAATAAGTTGCCTGTCTTGGGATTCAAACCATAAGCATGTAAAGCTGCAACTCTGATCACTACACCATCATGCCTTGGACTTTTGAGCTGTCTATTTTCATTTAAGTCCTATGGAATGTTTAAGCTGTAATGTACACACCCACTTATCTACACTTAAATATCCCTTAGGGCATTAGAAACAAGGGCATATTATTATTATTTTTGTAGGTTATAAGGGTGTGTATTGTGTTGTGATACCTACTTGGGACTGTGTTTGTGACATAATGGCAATGACTGGGCTTTCAGGATTCTGTGCATGTTTCATGCTGATGCATGACATGTTCAGTATGGGCTTTATTTATTTTGTGGGGCTGTGGTTGTGTTTCTGTACATTTGGGAGATTAATTCCCTGTTATGTGTGCATTTGCATACATTTCCTGCTTCTGCAGGATCCAGAAGTGCCGTACAGTGCTTTATTAATACAGGGGGTGTGTCACAGAGACTGTGACATACCCACTGCATTGCTTTCCTAGTGCCATGCTTGATTTCAGTGTCGTGGACAGTGAAATGTTCTAATTTACATTTCAGTGTCCACGGGCATTGAAATAGTGGCATAATATTAGAGCTAAGCTCTAATATTATGCCAGTATGGCTTAGGAAGTGCCATATGACACTTTTTGAGTGAAGGGGCCATGTTTACTGTTTATGCACTGCACAGACGCGCCTTGCACTCACATGGATTGTGTTTATTTAGAGAGTTCAGCAACGCACTTTCATGAATATGCAAGGTGTGCTGCAGTTCTACATGGACATAGAATGCTCCATGCAAGAAGACCTTCTTCTTTCATGGAGCGTTCGTGAATCCCAGAGAAATATTTTCACAATATTTCAGTCTTTTTTTATCCCTATGATTTTTTTCTAGTAATTTGTACCATTTTATGAGTGGCTTTTCAAAACATTGCTTAATTATATTCAGTAAAGGGTAATATCTATGAGGAATAAAATGACGCAATCATTTTCCTGAACTGGCTAGACACTGCTTATACAGTGAGATGTACTATAGAATATGCTTTTTGACACACTTCTCAAAGTTTATACTGTTCTCTAGATATTTTAATATTGTGACATTTTTTAATCATCACACCATTTATTGTATGACCTTTTTGCCAAGTCTCATAATTCTACATTTAATGTCATGAAAATAAGTTGTCTGGTACACAGATGTTTATTCTTTGTCATCTTTGACACCTTTTACTGACGTAATTAATTTGCCCAGTTTCCTGTCATCAGCATGTTTGATAACCAAAACACATCCCTAATTTTATATCTGAGAAAATTGATACAAAAGAAGTAAACCTTAAATAAAACCTTGTGTCAACCTCTTGTATCTCTGGTTGGGATAAACAGTTAATCCCTCTCACTGATTTGTTGTAAGCTTTTGTTTAACCATCATGGTCCCATACATTTTGTATAGAAAGACATTTAATGCTTTAAATATATGAAGTATTTCCTTGGAGCAGCAATGTTTTCATTAGTATGATTATGATAAGCTTTATGGACTGTCATTTCTTTATCTAGTTGTTGTTGCCTGTTTGAGTAATGATTTAAGGCATAAAATGTAAGGCCTAACCTCATGCAGGATTAGTACAGGAGCTCTAGCAAGCAATATGTCTGCCATGTGATCCAGGAACAGCCTGCAGGGGCGTGCACAAGCACTCCTGCACTAGTCCTGCACAGACTAAGCCCTTGTATGCAAATCACCCTATTTGCACAAGAAATCCATTCAAATTAGGAGAAATTGCAATACAGGAAGCTTGAAGCTGGCCGTGCAGGACTAGTGCAATCTGCAGAAATGTTAATAACCGAGTACATTTCTGCAAAATCCAAAACGGAGCCATGACTGCTCCAAATAAAGGCTGCATATCAGTCAGGAAGCATGCCAATAGCCAGGTATAAGGCCACTGGCTTTGCAAACAGCCTAAAAAATAAAAAAAACTCAACTTTTATTATTTTTTTTGCCGATCTCGGCTGTTTAAGCGTAGGGCAGTGGTGCAAATGGGATCAGGGGAAAATAATAAAATAAATCTAAAATAAGCATTCTAACTAAAAATCACTATTCTTCCATGAAAGTCAATGGCAGGCAGAAGACATTATGGCCAGTGAGTAGTGGTTGCTGAGGGGGGAAGCTCAGTGTGAGACATGTAACTATGCATTAGCAGGAATTCTATGTAAATGAGAGGAATGATAGTGAATCCCAGTTTTCCTCAGCATGCTAGTTAGGTCCCAACAGTGTAAGAGTAGGTATAGATTGGTTCAAGCCTAGGAGTTAGTTGACATCATTGGGGATGTGTCAGGCATACTGTAAGTGGATTGGAGCCCTGTGGCTTGGGTTTGCTCCTAGCTTAGCACAGCTAAGCAAGGGGGTGTGTCTGAATCTGCATAGCACTCTTTACATTGCATAAGTAGTTATGCGCGCCGCGCACCGGGTTTTAAAGGAAGAAAAAAAAAGTTAAACCAGGAAGTAGCAGCTCTGTGCACATTTGAGCACTGTGTTTGTGCGGCGCACCCCTGGGCTTAAACAGGAAGACAATGGGAAAGGTAAACAATAGTAGGAAGGTAATCAAGGAAAACTAGCATAGCTGGCAGTTGAAATGTATCAGAATCAGCCAATTACACAGGCAGCAGACCAGCCCAGCCCAGAACACTACTATAAATTATGCAAACACCTTCTCTTCTGGTTTTTCCCACACTCTACACCACCATTGTATACAAGTGGGGAACTTTTAAGAAACAAAACTACAAAATGATAGGGGCTGCAGCAGGCAACATAAAATAACATGTGCAAGAGGCTGGGGGTGGTGAGGATGTGAATGCTGCCAATCAAAAAACAGTGAGGAAACGGAGAAGAGTGTACAGACCCAGGGTAACCTACCAGGGGCTACATGAGCTGGAGATAGTGGAGTGCTATAGGGTGGACAGGGACCTCCTACAGCAAATTGTTGAGCTGTGCCGGCCACGCCTGACACACCGAACTGACCAAGTGGAACCCATTCCAGTGGATACCAAGGTATGTGTAGGCCTAGGAATAATAGCCACAGGTACACCCAAAGCTCAACTAGGGATATCATGGGAATCTCACAGGCATCAACATCCAGAGTATTCCACCAATACTTGGATGACATGTCAGCACATGCCAGTGAGCACGTATATTTCCTCAACACCCGTGAGGTGTTGGCCAGCAATATGCATCTCTTCCACCAAATAACAGAATACCATGAGGCAGTGGGTGCTATAGACTGCACGCACATACACATCAAAGCACCATACGGTGATCAGGCTAGGGCCAACATTAACTGCAGGGGCCTCACCTCCATCAACTGCCAGGTCACATGCGATGCCTAGGGCATTATACTTAATGTGTATGCTGGCTGCCCTGGAAGCTATCACGATTCCCACATCTGGCATCTGACGCAGCTGTACCAGAGATTTTTCAATGGGGACATACCCTACGGTCAGCTAGTGGGGGATGCTGGTTTCACACTGGAGCCGTGGCTGATGACACCCATCAGAAATGCACACTCACCTGAACAAGAACGCCATAATGAGGCACACGCACAGACCAGACTTATAGTAGAGCATGTGTTTGGGATGCTCAGATCACAGTTCCAGTGTCAGGACACATTCAGTGGAGCCTTGCAGTACTCACCAGCTACATAGGTTCATAGGTTCATAGGTTCATACTAGGCTATCTGCCCGAGGGCATTTACAAGCCTAGCCCATAGTTTTGTGGCTTACGCCACCCCTTTAGTATGGGGAACTATACCCATTATTTTGCTGTGCCTCTGTTGAGCAGTGACACTGAGGTAATCCCTGGGGTATATCTGCGATCTCCCATCCATTGGTCAAGATTTCTCTTGAACAACGCCAGCGAGGTGCTCTGCCTCACATATACCGGGATTTTATTCCACAGCATAGGGAGTCTTTGGGTGATGAATCTATCCCTCCAGCACGTCCTATTAATAGCTGTGTCGAGGTTTAAGTCTCCCGCCCTTGTGGCTCTGACGGATCTAGATTTTTGAGGTGAAGCATATTCATCAAATCTGGGTTTGACATGGCCTTGTATGTTAGGCAAAGGTCACCTCTGAGCAAGCGGTGGCGACTGAATAGAGCTGGAGTTCTTTCAGTCGGGCAGCATAGGACAAATGTTTGAGACCCTTTATCCTTTTGGTGAGGAACTTTGTGGCCTCTCCAGCTGCTGCAAGTGTCGGGTCAGATACATTCGAATGGGGCATTGTACTCAATCATTGGTCTGATGAGTGACGAGTATAGGAGACTATGACCTCCCTTGATCTAGATGAGAATCCCTTCATGATAAGGTGGGCAATGTAGAAGGTCTTCCTAACTACTTTAGCTACATGGGTGTCGAATGACAGACTACTATCAACCTGGGTCCCCAGGTCCCTGATAACTTCTTCTGTACTCAGTGGATTGCCACCTATTTGGTAGCTAGGGGTAACCTTGTTTTTCCCGAAGGGTATGACTATGCATTTTTGGCATTTAACTTTAGGCCATGGCTCTGGCACCAGTTATCCGTTTCTGTGAGACCCTTCTGAAGGATATCTGTGTCAGATGTGTTTTCTACTATGGCGCCAGTTTGCAGTCATCTGCAAACTTTGTCAGCCATAACCCTCCTGTGTTTGCTTGTACTTGGAAAAGTAGATGCCAAACAAGAGTGGGCCCAGGACTGAGCCCTGTGGTACACCACTTGTGACAGGCTTTGAGTCTGACATGGCGCCAGCAACTCTGACCCTGTGGGTTCTGTCACTCAGCCAGTTTGCAACCCATCTTGTGATGTATGGGTTAACATTTAAGCTGATGAGTTTTTCAATGATACCCGAGTGGGGTATTGTATCAAAGGCCTTCGCCAGATCGAGGTAGGCTGTATGGACTGCCTTTCCTCATCAATGGCTTTGGTGACTGTTTCAAAAGTCAACCAAGTTTAGAAGGCATGATCTGCCTTTGACAAAGCCAAACTGGGATGGATCCAAAGTCTGCAAATTCCCTATGTCTTTATTTATGAGGTCCATTATGATCCTCTCCATGGCTTTGCAGATAAGGCTTGTCAAGCTAATGGGCCGGTAATTTCCAGGGTCGGTGGAGGCACCGCTTTGTGAAGTGGGACCACAGTTGCAGTGCGCCACTCCTGGATGCGTATCCAGAGGTAAGACTATGATTAAACAGCTGTCCTAGCTGTGGGTTTAATTCCTCGTTGAGTTCGTGGAGCACACAGCCGGGGACACCATCAGGTCCCATGGATGCTGTGTTTTTGCTTTGGAGAGAGCAGTTCTCACTTGGGCGTTGGAGATGTTTGGGGGCTGCAATCGCTTGGTATAGATATCTCTCCTTTGGGGAGGGGAGAAGTTTGCACTGAACCTGTCAGCCAGTATGTTGGCAATGTCTGTAGGATCAGTAATCTTCACATCATTTTGAACTAGTTCTGAGCATATCTGGGAGTTTCCTCCCAGGTTTCTAACATAGCTAAAGAAGGCCTTATGATTGTCTTTTGAGTCTTTAGCTATTTTTCTCTCAAAATTTGCTTTGGATGATTTTATGAGAGCTCTTAGTTTTTACTTATAGTGATCAAGGGTGTCTTACCTTTTAAGGATTTTGCTCTATCTTGTAGTAGCTTCCTCCTTTTGTTGTAGAGTTTGTTTATGGCTGGGGTCCACCAGAGTGGACGCTTGCCTTTGGTACAAAGAGTCTTTGTTTTGCTTGGGATTGCCTTATCCATGCAGTCCTGCAGGTGCTGGTAGAAGGCATTTGTAAGTGATTCAGCGGCTTGAGTACTGTTTTCCGTCGGCTCGGGGCCTTAAAGGGGACCACACTCGTCTTTAGAAGTGTGAAGTCCGCTTCACCGAAGTTCTTGACTGTGGTCTTTTTATTTCAGGTGGGGGTGGGATGAGGACCTCCAGCGAGATTAGTTTGTGATCTGATCTCACCAGTGAGGGGTATACTTCCGGTGTTGAACATTGTGCTCCCATGTTTGTGATGATGAGATCAAGTATGTTTTCTCCTCTTGTGGGGATGGTGACTAGTTGTTCCATGGCATTTGAGTTTATGAATTCCAGGAACTTTTGGGCTAGGGTGTTTGGGCTTGAGTAGTGTTCCCAGTCTATATTAGGGTAATTGAAGTCACCTAGTATGATGGTGTTTGCTGTACACAATTTGTTATGGTGTGTGCCATGCTATACAATATGATCCTGTGGAAACGGCTGCAGCAGGAACAGCATGGGGCAGGGCCACACAGCCCCCCACCAGTGCCAAGGCCTGCACAGGCACAGAGTGACTCAGAGGAGGAAAAACCTGAGCCTACCCCAGTAGGTAGATGGAGGCATGCCCAGTATGCCCTGGCTATGGCAAAGAGATCACACATAGCACATACACTGACACAGTAGGGACCCAGGGAATGACACCTCTCTTTGACTCGCACATACAGTAAAAGGGATGCCAAACATGACACTACCTGTGCTCAACCATGTATAGGGAGTGTACTATGTGCATCCAGCATAGGCAGCCCTCCAGCACCATCCTCAATCTTGGCACACCCACAATTGCCAAATGGAGTAGAATGTGTCATTACCTGTATCTATGGTATGGATATGAGCATGCAAGGGAATTGGGTGGATGAATGTTATGGCAGCAGATGGTAGACACCCATAGTGGCACCATGACATCTGTAACACATACTGGAGTCACCATAGTAGCCAGTGCTATACAGGGTGACAAAACCCACTGCAAGAAATGTGCTGGGTGACATGTGTCCATATGACTCACGCATGCCAGTCAGGGAGGTTCACATACCCGACAACAGCCTCAGCCAGCAGGACAGGTGTAGACAAACCCAAACAGAGCCTGTGCTATGCCCCCTGAATGATGCCTATAGGTACCCTACCCCCCAGGCCTACACAGACAGAATACAGCAGGTTAGGCAGTGGGATGTTAGTTCTGAAGGGTAGGAAGTCAGACACTAATATGTAGGGCAACCAAAGCTAAGACATGTAGTACACTGATATACCTCTAGTCAGTATGATAGGTTATAATGCAGAATGAAATGGAGTACCTGACATACCAGCACAGTCATTGCAAATCTGTGCAAGTGCCAGGTGTGCCCTCCCATTCTATGTAGATATGTAGAAACAGTAAGGTGTGCCCCCAATCATGTGTAGAAATATAGAAACAGTCAGGTGTGCCCCCCCCCCACTTCTGTGTAGAAATGTAGTAACAGTCAGGTGTGCCCCCCCAATCCTGTGTAGAAATGTAAAAACAGTCAGGTGTGTCCCCCCACAACCTTATGTAGAAATGTAGTAACAGTCATGTGTACCCCCCACTCCCATGTAGACATGTAGAAACAGTCAGGTGTGCCCTCCCAATCCTGTGTAGAAATGTAGTAACAATCAAGTTTGCCCCCCACTCCCATGTAGACATGTAGAAACAGTCAGGTGCCCCCTGAATCCTGTGTAGAAATGTAGTAACAGTAAAGTGTGCCCCACAATCCTGTGTAGAAATGTAGTAACAGTCAGAAGTGCCCCCCATGCCTAAGTAGATCCAATGCAGAAATGTAATGACACTCAGGTGTGCCCCCCTAATCCTGTGTAGAAATGTAGTAACATGTATGAGTAGGTAAATGTGAGTGGAGCACAGATGGCCAGAGGTGGTCAAGGTAGCAGGATAGGTTGTAGCATTTGCACAATGTGCAGGTCTGTGTGTGTTAGGATGGTGCATGTTTCATAATGTGTGAGAGTGGTCAGTATGTATGCATGTTGAGGTAAGACCTGATGGCCATTGCCCACTACTGCTGATAACAGGGACAAGCCCTCATGATTGCAGTGCCAAAGACAACCCCCACCAGTATAACACCTACTAGCAGTAAGCCATTGTAAATGTATGGTGGTAATATGTGTCACCATCTGAAAGACTGACATGGCATGGCTGTTGGGCTAGATATACAAGCAGTACACAAGGGAAAGTACCCCAGATATATAGTATATATTGTGTAACTGTGAAATGGTTACACCCTTGGATTTGTAAATATAGGTATGCATCACAGTAACAGGACCTGTAGTAGGGGATACTGGTGATGTCTGCCTGAACACCTGCAGATCACAAAGGAGGTAGGACTGATGTATTGAGAATCAGATGATGTGCCTGCACATGCCAGCATAACTGTAATGACCCATGCATATCTGTGTGTGAGATGCAAGTAGTGTCCATAGCATACATGCACCCAGCCACGCAATCAACACCCACAGGCACCTCTCTAGCAATATCCCTGCTGTGGGTAATGGGTACGGTACTACCCCACTTGAATATGGCAATAGCGGAAGACTGCAGCAGGCAGTACAGGTGCCCCATGCAGGTGTGTCCCTAGCTGTCGGTAGCACCCTGACAGCATCCACACCACCTGATCAAGACTGATAAAAGATATTGGCATGAACAACTATCACATCGACCCTGTCACCCCAGGGGAATATACTGTATGGTGGTCTGGGACTGTAGGACTGACAGAATGCAATGGTCTGCCACATCTGGGCTGCATCAACACCTAATGCCACGCAGGCACCTGCCAAAGGCCCATGTCTCACACATACTGCCAATGCATGTTATGTCATGGACACCCAAATAACAACATAACACACTCCATTTAAGCCATATGCAAGGCCATGTGGACAAGCCACAGTAACATATCCACCATGTCCCACTGCAGAAACTGTGGACCAACACTAACAAACACCTGTGATGTGAAGATACCCCTAGGGAAAATATCAGAGAATGTATGTATAATGTATGGAAGAGGTTAGAATAACAGAGGGGGGTGTGGGAACATGGGGAGTATGGAATGTGCAGGGTCTGACACCAAGCTGTATGCACACTATCCCTGGCTGCAAACACATAAATGGGTGGCTACATAGCTGCCTGTACACCACAATAGGGTAAATGTTCTGAGCCATAGCCCCTGCCACTGGCTAACATGTGCAGATCTGTACAGCTGTGAGGCATTGCCACAGCAAGATAAGGCCATACTGCCATGTTGATGGGCAGACAAGTATGGGATCCTCTGCCAGCACTGTACCAAAGTGCTGAACTGGATACACAAATCCAGCACCAAGTGTCTGCAGCTCCCACTCCAGAATGCCATAACTTACCATGAATACATAGGTGTCTGCCCACAATACCGGACGCAGCTGCAGTCACCCTTGTCCCCCAAGCACTGTGAGCAAGAACGTCCACCTGACAGCACATGAGGACAGAAAACATCACTGTGTATAACAGTAAACATGTCTGAAAATCACTGCTAACAGCAGTACCATGCAGCTGAAGCAGCACAGACACAATCACCTACAGTACACACTATCCTCTGCACAGTTTGTCCCCATATTACCAAATGACAGACAGATACCCTGCAGAAACAGTATACTACCTGTAGGTGTACAACACAAAGGACTGCACTGTAGTACAAACTACCTGGAATCAATCCACACATTCAATACAGAAGGGCATACTGGGCATGCTCACACACAAACAAATGAAGGCCATGTCTGCAAACAACAGTGGACCAGACATATCTGGCATTTGCAGATGTTAGTGCAGACACTCCTCAGTATGCAGCACACATGCTTTGCACACACACTGGATAGGAATACAGGCATATATCCAAGGACAACACACTATAATAAGCCAAATGTAGACATACACAAATGTGTGGAAGAGAGTGATTGTCAAAAGGGGGCATCCATTATGAGGCCTGTTCCACCCATCACACAGCCAAGTGGCTACAACCACATGAGGTTCAGATGTCACTCACTGTAGACCTTAGCCACTGGTATCTGTCAGCATGATGGACTATGTGGTGCAAGTGCTAGCTGTGCAACATGGCTGTACAAGGGAGTAGTCATCTAGCAACTGTATACACATACCTGTGAAATATAACCCTGCATGTGACCGCATGTGGTGTGTCAATCTCTAGATGAATGGGTTATGGCCCATGCACACACACTACCCTCCCCATAGCCGTACTATGACAAGCCTACTGAGGTCATCCACTTTGAAATACACTCTTGTGAAAGGTGTAGCCCAGTAATCTCTGTGGTGCTTCCTATAACAGTGTACTGCTGTAGTGTGATAAACTAGTTAGTTAGGAGTTCTAATCCCAGACATGGCAAGTGTGTGTATCTCTGTGTAAAGAACAATGCTTTTTACGCTAGTCACACTCACTACAATTCAAATTCCCTACTTTGTCAAGGCTACTGATGTCATACACTGTGAAATACACCTTTTGGAAAACTCTAGCCCAGTAATCTCCATGGCATATCCTATACCTGCGTACTGCTGTAGAAATTCTAATCCCAGACATGGCAAGTGTGTGTGTGTGTGTGTGTGTGTGTGTGTGTGTGTGTGTGTGTGTGTGTGTGTGTGTGTGTGTGTGTGTGTGTGTGTGTGTGTGTGTGTGTGTGTGTGTGTGTGTGTGTGTGTGTGTGTGTGTGTGTGTGTGTGACCATCTGTGTAGAGAGCAATTCAATTTCCCTACTTTGTCAAGGCTGCTGATGTCATACACTGTGAAATACACCTTTCGGAAAAATGTAGCCCAGTAATCCCCGTGGTGCATCCTATAACTGCATACTGCTGTATGGTGATTAACTAGTTAGGTAGGAGTTCAAATCCCAGACATGGCAAGTGTGTGTGTGTGTGTGTGTGTGTGTGTGTGTGTGTGTGTGTGTGTGTGTGTGTGTGTGTGTGTGTATGTGTGTATGTGTGTGTATGTGTGTGTATGTGTGTGTATGTGTGTGTGTGTATGTGTGTGTGTGGTTGTGTATGTTTGTTTCAATGTCCGTGTAGGGAGCAATGCATTTTAGCCTAGCCACACTCACTACAATTCAAATGCCCTACTTTGGCAATCCTGCTGATATCATTCATTGTGAATTACACCTTTGGGAAAAAGTACTCCAGTAATCCCTGTGGTGTGTCCTGTAACAGCTTCATGCTGTAGTGTGATATTGAACTCTGGTAGGGGTTCTATTCCCACACATGTTGGTTGTGTGTGTTTCAATGTCTGTGTAGAAAGCCATGCATTATAGCCTACCCACACTCCAAATGCCCTACTTTGGCAATCCTGCTGATGTCATTCATTGTGAAATACAGCTTTGGGGAAGGAGTACTCCAGTAATCCCCTTGGTACGTCCTATAACAGCTTCATGCTTTAGTGTGATATAGAACTCTGGTAGAGGTTCTATTCTCACACATGTTGGTTGTGGATGTTTTGCATGTGTTTCAATGTCTGTGTAAGGAGCAATGCATTTTAGCCTAGCCACACTCACTAGAATCCGAATGCCTTACTTTGGCAATCCTGCTAATGTCATCCAATGTGAAATACACATTTGGGGAAGAAGTACTCCAGTAATCTCCCTAACACGTCCTATAACTGCATAGTGCTGTAGTGTAATAAACTAGTTAGGTAGGAATTCTAATCCCAGACATGACAAGTGTGTGTGTCTGTGTTTGTAACTCATATCATGTTTGGAGGTGGGTGTGAGTATGTAACAACTGGGCTCAATGTGAAGTGAATTAGGCACATTTGTTATATGGTCACACCCGTATGTATCACAATGTCCACCATACAGGGATAACAGATGTGAAATAGCCAAGAGGCTGGGGGTGCAAATCCATACCCATACATGTGACATCAAGGCCAGGCAAATAAAGTTAGCAACCATAGTATTACCTATGTACATATCTACATATATACCAACATAACTAGGCATAACTGTACACATAGGATATGCATACATATATAGCTATATATACATATATCTATATATATCTATATCTATCTATCTATATATATATATATATATATATATATATATATATATATATATACATATATATATATGTGTGTGTGTGTGTTTACATATGAAGAGATGTACACATGGCTAGACAGATGTGTATACAGACATATGTATGAGTATATATGTGTATTTACATGTAGACATATATAGACCTATTATATGCATATAACCATATTCCTGTCATGTGTAAACCTCACGGTTGTGTATACCCTCCCAGATGTATCTCACCGTATGTATCTGCTATGTGTACATTATGATAAAATAACATATGTGATGCAACAATCATATTAATAACAAGGACTACACATCTGTTTATCTATTAAAATATTTATATGCACACATACATCTAAATGTTGGAATACATTCTCTGTACTGTTGACTGACTGGGCTGGATGATATGTTTGTGAATACATCAGGGTTATGTATATCTGACATGGCTTAGTGGTAAATCACTTTGTCTATGGTGTGCATGATCCTGTGTTTGAGCCTTGCAGAAGCTGTTTGTTTTGTTGCTGGGCAGAACAAGGGCCATTGGATACAGAGTGATTAAGGCACTTTTGAGTAGTTGTAATCAGGTTTGCGTGGGTTTGCTCGGAGATAAGCACTGCTAACTTCCAGTTACAGTTTCTTATACTCAGTTAGCTTCTAAATTGCTTAACCAGTGTAGGCTTTGCTTAGCCCCATGCAAACAGGCTTAAACCTACTTCCTATTGCTTATAAGTGCTTACTCCTGCTTACCCCTACGCTAATTTCCTTAATAGAAAAGAAAAAGGGGTTGATAGGAAAGTGGTGAAAAAAGAGGCACAAAGAGGGTAAGACAGTAAGTAAACTAGCCAGAGATGTGCAGGAAGAGTGTATGGAAGGTCCATAGCTGCCCATTTCTTCTACAGCAACAGCTGTGCATATGCACTGAATTTGGAGGTAGATTTGGACACTCAAACCCCTGGGACGGGGTGAGGACGACAATAATAAGCTGTGATGCAAATTAGACTGGATTACATGTGTCCAGTGGACATGTGTGCAAAATGGACAGCTATGTATGGGGAGAGATTTTTTTGTGGGAACAGATTTCCATTTTTGTTTTCAGGTAAGAGTGGGATGTTGGGGAGGGGTAGTACGTATATTTGGGGAGGTAGGTTGGGTAGGTTAACAAACAAGACAAACAAGACACATACAGGGGTGGTATATGATGCATGTGGGGGAGTAAACACTTTGATGGGGAGGGGTGCTGGGAAATTGGAAGCCCATGAGCTCCCTAGTTTAAACAGTGGGACTGAGGTCCCCACCCATGGGCAGTCACCACTGCACCTTCACAGCCCCAATGGTGGGTGTGCTGGGGGCTGAGTCGCAGAGCCACACTGATGCTCTAGTTATGACATGCGGTCCTTGAGCTGGCGTAGAAGATCACCAAGCTGCTGGTTGATCTCTGTACGCACCACGACCCCGACCTGGCGATGGGTGCAGGTGCATGTCTGCTCCCGCTCCCGGGGGGGGGGGGCGAACCCCATCCCCTGAGATGGTTCCACCCGAAGGCGGTGCAGGACCAACAGACAGGGAGGTCCCGGGTTGGGCCCCAGACATGCTGGTGCCCGGTGCTACGGCCAGCTGAGGTGGAACAGGTGGGTCCGCTGGGATCGGCCTTCCCAAACGTGCTATAGTGTTTGGATTTCATCATCATATGTGGGTTAGTAATAGTCAACACATTCCAGGGTTAGGTATAACAGCTTGCATAGATATTCCCATTAACCTAGACACCAGATTCGGAACAGTTGCATAACAAACTGAACACATGCATATATGAGACCACAGTGGTAATAAGAACAGCATGCAGGTACATTGATGGCACCATGCCACCAATGTTGGAATAATTCAATATGGCACATGCATGGGAACAATTAAAATATTTATCAAACAATTGGACATTATCAGAACATAGGTGTCATTACATACCAGTTGGGGTGGGTATGTTAATTATTGTTGGAGATATGGTGGGAGGAGAAAAAGATGTTAATTAACAACTAGTATATTCCTGTAGACCACAGTACTTTCCTAGTCAGTGCTGTTATCTGTACCTTACATGTCTTACTACACTACCCTATAGCCTTAGTTTGGACAGTGATATGGCTGTCGTCATCATTACACATGAACTGGTTTTACCTGAAGTATACACCTCTTACCTGGTATACCTGTGGAGAGAATGTTTGTTAACACTAACTGTTTCCACATATACTCCCAGATTCTGGGTTGATGTTGTGCACATAACTATCTAACTCTTTCTGCACAGACTCTGGCCATGTGTTGACCACATGCTGGTGTGCCGGGACATATCTAGAATATTGCCCTCTTCCACCTTTACTGACCTGACATACACATATACATGCTTTCCTACAGAGTTATATTATTTAGCACAGTGTGGGTGACAGTGATCAGTGATACTTTATTATTCAGATAAACTGCAACACTCACAATTCCCTAGAATACCAGAGTGAACAGTACTAGTACAGGTTATAATGGCCTTTATTTCTCAGCACAGTGTGCGTATCCAACGTACCTGTGGGAGCAATGTTTGTTAGCACTACCTGACTGTTGCCACACAAACTTCCAGATTACACATTATTATTATGCACATACATCTCACTCTGTTACTGTACACACTCTGGTCACAGCTTGACAACATGAGAGTGTAGATAGGACATACTTGAAATATTACTCTCCTAACAGTTTTGAGGGTTGCTACAGTGACAGGTTTGTTCTTATAGATGTTTGACAATCACGTGTATTCTCTATTTGCTGGCTAAACATCTGGGATCATCCCACAGACTTACCAGGGGGACAGCGGGACAGGCAGCAGATATGTGCTTATATACTGGACATCCTGGCCTCATCTGTACAGTTGTGGGATATGATTCTGTATGCAGTCTACATCCACTCCCAGGATTCAGACCATGGCTGTGTCTGCTACAACTTAAACACTGTCCATCACAGTTGTATCTGCTATATAGATATTGCTGTATATCTCCTATCTGCTTTCTGTCTTATTAATCGCCTGTGCTTTTGCATTCTGACCTTGTATTACAACACTCTTATACAGATCTCCTAGACAGTAATATTCTGTAGGACAGTGTGGGCGACAGTGATGTGTAATACCTCAATATTCAGAGCAACTGCATCAGTCGCAATGCCATACAATGCCAGTGTAAACAGTACCAGCACAGGGTATCATTCTTGTATTCCTGGGCGCAGTGTTGGTATCTGGCAGACCTGTGGGGGAATTGTTTGTTAGCACTACCTTAATGTTCCCACACACAGTACCAGATTCCACATTACTATTATGCACATACATCTCACTCTGTTACTGTACACACTCTGGCCACAGCTTGACAAGTTAGGGTGTATATGGGACAGGGATTATTTCATAAGCTCGAAAACTGATAACTCCGAAGCACAAAACTCCGAACTTCAAACCTCGAAGTTCAAAAACATTGAACCATAGAACAGAGATCGCCATAGAGTGTGGGAAGGGAAGATTTCCCTTTACTGCACTATAGTGCGATCTCAGAGTTGGTATATTTAAGTAGTGGGGGGTGGGGGTGTGCAGGGGGGCTTGCCCCCTGCATAGAGCGTTTTATTTGTTTTGGGTAATTATGTTTTTTTTTGAGTGGATTCAATGTTGTCAGCTTTTGAGGTTTGAACTTCCTGGTTTTGAGCTTTGGAGTTTTTAGTTTTCAATTATGTGATATAGACCCTATGGCACATACATGGCTTCTTATTCTCATAAGGTTTTGGGGAGTTGCTAGTGTGCCAGATTTGTTCTCATAGATGTATGTCAATCAGTTGTATTTCCTGTTTGCTGCCTATACATCTGGGGTCATCTCACTGATTTCCCAGGGTGACAGGTTGATAGGCAACAGATATGGGTCACTTTACTGGACATTCTAGACATATCTGTGTAGTTGTGGGGTATGATTCTGTATGCAGATTATTACCACTCCCAGGATTCGAACCGTGGCTGTGTGTGCTAAACAAAACAGCAGTTCACATCTCAGTTGCATGTACTATTTGGGTTTTGTTGTCTGCATTTTCCCTGTTTTCTGTCTATGTGTCTCTCAGTTGTGCTAAATGGCCTCTGGGGATTACACCAGTCATACAGGCATTCCTACACATTGAATTTTTGGTGCACAATGTGGGTAATAGTGCTTAATACAACAGTACTATTACATGATTGCATATCTACATTACCATATGATACCAGAGTATACTCATGCAGTCCAGCAGTTAGACCTTTATTGTCAGACTGTTATTCTTTTATTTATATACATACTATATGAGACTCTTCCTGCCATATTCTCCAGTGTATGCAGTACTGGCCTTGAACAATACAGGTTTTATACAGGCAATTGATTTATTACTACTTTTAGTTTTATTTCCTATGACAATAAATGCATGAGTAGTACTGACCTGCCTCACATTGCAACCTTACCAGGTGACTGACGTGGACCTCCTGTTTCGCAGCCCACTCCTTTGCAGCTGTGGGGGACATAAGAGGAATATTTAGCCATACCTATCCATGATATACCTGAGCTGGCAATTGTTACACACATAGTGGGGTGATACTTATACACAACAGGAACATCCCTTGCCGCTCTAGCCTCTTGGATCCACTGGTCCAAGAGGTCCCCCTTTATGCCACTTCAGGTTGGCATAGTGATGCCTGACCTGCTCACCAGTTCAAGGTATGCCAGTAGCACTGGTGAGGTCACTGGCGAGATGGTCCCAGGCCTCCGCCTTATATTGGGAGCCCTGGTACTGGCCCTGCAGCAGTCTCTGATCATGGTCTTTGACAAGGTGTCCTGCCATGACTCTGGACTCCTGAATGCACCAGCATTGCACCTGAAAGTGCACACCTTCTCCCCTTACTGCCATTGTGCCTGCAAGGGGAAGCTACAACCAGTTATGAGATGTATTCCCGCCTCTTTGGTTTAAGTAGGGCTGATTTCCCACAGTTTTCCGTGATTGGCCAGTTTTGAAAAGACTAGGCTATGGGCAAACCTGCTTACCTAGGGTTGGCATTGTTTAAAGGGGTATAACACTGGGCACATTGAGTTAGCTGGCCTACACATTGCTTACACATCCTAAGCTGACCTGTGCAATGCTTAGTGTTGCTTACATTAGAGTTTGCATTATAATTCCTTTTTGGCATTGAGTTATTATTCATTACACCTTATATGTATGCCTGGTATCCATGATTCATGTGTACGTTCACCGTATGGAGTCCTTGTGTTTTATTGGGGACTTCGACACTCTATTACAATTACACCTGACTTTTGAGCTTACTGCTTTACTCCAGTTCGTATATTTATGTTATGTAGTGGGTTAAGGCACATATGTCTGTATACTGATTCCTTTCCCAGGTTCAGTTTGGTTTTACTATGGTGAAGACTTGTTTGCTGATGCCTCATTCTTCTGTACTTCTGTGATGGCTTGGTGGTTGACTACTGTGACTGTGGTGTATAGGGTCCTGGATTCGAGACCTGCATGGTCGTTTATTTTGTTGATGGGCAGAACAAGGGCCATTGGATACAGAGTGATTAAGGCACTTTTGAGCAGTTGTAAGCAGGTTTGTGTGGGTTTGCACAAGGGTAAGCAATGCTAACCTCCAGTTACATATGCTTACAGTGTGTTAGCTTTAGAACGGCTTAAATTGTGTTCCCATTGCTTACCACCATGCAAACAGGCTTAAGCTCGCTTACTAGTGTTTAAATATGCTTACTACTGCTTATTGGTGCTTAAACCTGCTTACTAGTGCTTTATTCATTATGACACTGACACCTCACATGTGCATTTACTGCTGTACTCCAATTCATAAATATATGTTATTTAGTGGGTTATGCAACACAGTTATTAGTCATAACATGCATTGCCATGGAAAATGGAACGTGCTGCAGGGGGACTCAAACCGGGAATGGCTGCTCGTAAGGCGAATACTCTGCCCACTACACTATTGCTATGCTGCTTCATTTGCATATATCATCCCTGTTATCCTCTTCAACCATTTAAGCTGCATTAACTGTAGCTAAGCGATGGGTACACCCGGGCACCTATGGTTAGCTTTAATTGGACTTTTAAATAAAAAACTGGCTTGTTTATTTTATTTCTCTATACTTTTGCCGTTGTACACAAGGGGGACTGTTGGTGGGGATATGCGGACACCTATGAACGGTCTCACTCATTTCTTACCCCTTTCTGCTGTTCTTCATTGTGGGGACATGTATATACTGAGTGCTCTGCTCTCAGACACACCCCCTACACTCTTACACACTCCATGTAAGATTAGGAGCTCAGGCAGCACTCCTCATTACTATGCATGGAGCGCTGCCATCCTGCTCCTAAACGGCCACCTCCATGCAGGACTAAGCTAGTACTGCATGGAGGAATAGTTAATTTGGGGAACTGTTTCACATGTAACCAAAGTAAATCCCCATTTGTCATTAAGGATGTGCTCCATTTTTTCATGGAAACCAAAAAATCCCTTTGTTGTGATGTAGCAAGATCTCTCCAGATAGGGAAAATCATAGACATGATTTTAGAAGGAAACCCAAACATGATGGTACTGGTGATATCCTTTGTAAAACTATTGAATCTCTATTACAGCACTGAGCTGTTGATTTTTTGTCATGTAAATGCTATTCAGTTGGTTTAGAGGCTCTTAGAATATAAGAAGAACTATATTTGAACTTGGTGAGTGTTTGAAGGACATGTTGTTTGGTAGTTAATGAAGAGAGTTAGGGCAATGATCTGCCTTCTGTATTCCTGGGCTGGTCAGAAAAAAGATACTCCTACATCAGTATTCTACCCTGGTTAACCTGATTTATTTTAAAGTAAGCAAACTGAATTGCTGCGCATAAAAAATGAAGTTGTCTGTTTCTTCTTTATTCTGGATGAATTAATTGTGGTTGAACAGAACAATGATGCAAGATTGTATAACTGATATTGAAATAAATTAAAGATTGCACTTAGCTCTCTTTAAAAAAACTACTTAATAAACAGAAAAAAATATGGAGATATAGAAAAACAATACATTTACTGTTTCATATATAATTAGAATTTGCAGTGTTTATGCCTACCTGTATCCATTACCATATTTTGGTATCAACCATTTCAAATCGTGCACATTTATGGGAGGTAAGATGAATGCATGAAGTCTTTTTTCTCTGCCTGCTCTCCACATAATTGCTGCTTTTACAAATTAAGTGGTTTTAATTTGTGTGCTAATTTCTATGTGATACTCTGGATGTCATATTGATATTTAGTTGCAAAATACTAATGGCATGTTGTGATTTTCCACATTCTGTTTTAGGCTGCTGTTTCACTCCTTGAACCATAAGATTTAGTTAGCCATTCAACTCCTTCTGAAACCACTGACCAAGATGCCATTTGGAACCACTTTACATAAGGATGTAAAAAATGCTTGGGTACTGCATTTTTTGTTTTTTTTACTATAATGTTTATAACTGAACCCATTTCATAAGTTTCCATGCCAGAATTGTGTTGGACTATAGATTCATATAATGGCATTATTATTTTGAAGATTGTCAAAACTGACTTATGATTGTAAGGAGAAGCTTATCCGATAATCATGTAAGTCACTTTGTAATCTGAATCAACCATTTTTATATTATTATTTACTTTTAGTATTTTTGTATCAGATTCCCTAGTAATGCGTTCCCTATAAGAAATAGACAGCAATTTTCAAAAATGTTCAGTCTTTTTTATCAGTATTGATTTTTTTCTAGTAATCTGTACCATTTTACAAGTTACTTTTCAAAACATTGCTTAATTGTATTCAGTAAAGGGTAATAACTATGAGGAATAAAATGACACAGTCATTTTCCTGAACTGGCTAGACACTGCTTATACAGTGAGATGCACTATAGAATATGTTTTTTGACACACTGCTCAAAGTTTAAACTGTTCTCTAGATCTTTTAAGATTGTGACATTCTTTTAATCATCACACCATTTATTGTATGACCTTTTTGCCAAGTCTCATAATTCTACATTTAATGTCATGAAAATAAGTTGTCTGGTACAGAGATGTTTATTCTTTGTAGATCATTTTGGGGAAGTTTGGCACCTTTTACTGACGTAATTAATTTGTCCAGTTTCCTGTCATCAGCATGTTGGATAATCAAAACACATCCCTAATTTTATATCTGAGAAAACTGATGCAAAAGAAGTAAACCTTAAATAAAACTTTGAGTCAACCTGTTGTATCTCTGGTTGGGACAAACAGTTATTCACTCTCATGACCTGTTGTATCCTATTGTTTAACCATCATGGTCCCATACATTTTGTATAGAAAGACATTTCATGCTTTAAATATATGAAGTATTTCCTTGGAGCAGTGATGTTTTCATTAGTATGATTATGATAAGCTGTATGGACTGTCATTTCTTTATCTAGTTGTTGTTACCTGTTTGAGTAATGATGTAAGACATAAAAGGTAAGGCCTAAACTTATACAGATACTGTTTCACATGTAACCGAAGTAAATCCCCATTTGTCATTAAGGATGTGCTCCATTTTTTCACAGAAACCAAAAATTCCTTTTGTTGTGATGTAGCAAGATCTCTCCAGATAGGGAAAAATCATAGACATTATTTTAGAAGGAAAACCCAAACATGATGGCACTGGTGATATCCTTTGTAAAACTATTGAAACAATATTACAGCACTGAACTGTTAATTTTTTGTCATGTAAATGCTATCCAGTCGGTTTAGAGGCTATTAGAATATAAGCACAACTATATTTGAACTTGGAGTGTGCTTGAAGAACATGTTGTTTGGTAGTTAATGAAGAGAATTAGGGCAATGATCTGCCTTCTGTATTCCTGGGCTGGTTAGAAAAAAAGATACTCCTACATCAGTATTCTACCCTGGGTAACATGATTTATTTTAAAGTAAGCAAAATGAATTGCCACTCATAAAAATGAAGTTCTCTGTTTCTTTTCAATTCTGAATGAATGAATTGGGGTTGAACAGAACAATAATCAAGATTCTGTTACTAAACCAAGAACAATGAACCAGAAAGCAAACTTCAAGGAACCAATCCACAGTATAATACAAAAGGTAGCTTTAATAAAAGTTGTTAAACACCTTTATTTAAACAAAACTTCATCAGAACAACATCAAAATTAAAAACACACCCATTTTATACCTCTCCTATTAATGTCACATGATGCAATAAAACATTTAAAGTAAAAACATCTTAAATATGCTAAAAAACTATTAAACATATATATTTCAATAAATTTACTTAATACTATAATACATCAATTTCAATAAGGGGGTAATAGAACAACTATCTTTTAATCCAGGAGAGTTATGAGTATCTAATAAAATTTGCTATCTCAATTCATCTCTATCTTGGTGTTCATCTATTACCCACCCTTGTAAATCCCTGCTAACCTGTTCAATGATTAAAAATTAAAATAATGAGTCTCATATCTTTCAACGTGTCTATAAAGGGCATTAGTAGACTTTTTGTTCCTAATATCCAAGATATATTCATATACTTGTCTCTTAAAAGGTCTATTATTTTTCCCAATGTAAAATGCTAAACATTGGTTACATTGCACTAAGTAAACCACATTAGATATATTACAAGAAAAAGACCCTTTTATATTATATTTCCTATTCCTGATAGTAAAGGTATCCATAAAATTTATATAATGGCACGGAGAACAGCAACCACATGTTGCTTACACAAAAGTAAGTAGGTTTGCTATTCAGTAAACACAACTGGGTTTTGCACATGCACGTGCCAACACGGACGTATCTGTGGCATGCAAATCACCTCATAAGCAAGCGATTTCCATGCAAATGAAGGAGGTAGAGCTATCCAGCAAGCAGACTGGCAGCTCTGCAGACCCCATGTTGGTGTTAGTAATGTACACGGAAAAATTCCATGTCCAGGATTTTAGACAGACAACATTTTATTAATGATCTGGCCATGCTTGCCCAGTGCACTGCAATGCGTAAACATGCTTTTATGAAAAAATTAAAAAAAAGAGTGGAAAAAACACATTTAATAGTATGTAACAGAAATGTATTATCAGACCTGAGTGGAGTATCTACAATGGTGGATTGGTACTGTTGCTAATGAGGTAGAGCTTGGAACCATGTAGTTTCCTGCTTGTGTGCACGAATCCCTATGCAAATGAGGTGGGGTTACCGAAAAGCTAAAAAGGGTATCCATGTCCACATATCCTTTCCATGTAGGCATAGAACCATGTCGGTGTCCACAGAAGAGGTAGCTGACATCAGGAGGGGATGTCTCTGAGGACTTGTAAACTGGTTGGAGCTCAGCTGTGCCTGTTTGCATGGTGCACTATTGTGCACAGCAAGGAGGGGGTTGTACACTTTTTGCTAAGTTTTATTTACCTTCAGGGCATGTGTTTCCACCTGTTTGCATGGCATGCTACTGTGCTGAACATGACCTTTTGGAGTGGGGAGTACAGTGACTGCTGAGCTTCTTTTACCTTCGCAGTGCTTGTTTCCACATGTTTGCATGGTGTGCCACATTGCTGAGACTATCTAAAAAGCAATGATGTAGTAATTAGTTGTGACACTTGTTTAACTTAAGCTAGGGCCATTAAATAATGTTAATGATATACTAGGCACGTGGAATGCATAATAGGTAGCCAATCACATAGTCAGCACCTACAATAGAACACTATAAAGTATGCATACACCTTACATTCTGATTTTTCACCCATACTCTGCACCATTAGAGTACAGACTTGGGAATTTTAAGTGAAATAATGCTAGAGGCTGCTGCAGGTTTTCTACATCTGCATGTGCCAGACGCTGAAGTCAATGCTGCTGCTGGTGCTGCTGACAATAGACCTAGGCACAGAAGGAGAAAAGTATTCAGGCCCAGGATAACCTTTCAGGAGCTACATGAGATGGAGATTGTAGAGCACTACAGGGTGGACAGGGACATACTACAAGAACTCACTTAGTTCTGCCACTCTCAACTCAGACCCGGATCCAACAGAGGGGAACCCATCCAATCGGAAACAAAGGTATGTGTAGCCCTTAGGATAATAGCCACAGGTACCTTCCAAAGACCAACTGGGGAAATGATGGGGTCTCACAGGCATCAGCATCCAGGGTTCTCTACCAGTTCCTGGATGCCATGCTTCGACATACCAGTGATCACATATTTTTTCCCTTCACCCTGAGGTGAAGGCCAGCAATATGCAACAATTCTTCCATGTCGCATATTACCATGAGGTACTGGGTGCCATAGATTGCATTCATGTACAGGTCAAGGCACCACCTGGTGAGGAGGGTAGAATCTATGTCAACTGCAAGGGGTACCACTCCATCAACTTCCATGCCCAGGGTATCATGAGTGTGTGTGCTGACAGCTCTAGCAGTTATCACGACACCCATATCTGGCAGGCATCACAGCTATACCAGATGTTTGCTAGGGGGGACATCCCACATGGCCATTTACTGAGGGTTGCTGGCTATGCCCTGGAACTGTGGATCATGACACTCATCAGAAATGCACACACACCCATGGAAGAATGCCATAATGAGGCACATGTGCAAACTAGGAACATTAGAGTGTGTGTTTGGCTGCTGAAGTCACGGTTCCAGTGTCTCAATATATCTGGTGGAGCCCTGCAGTACTCTCCAGCCACATGTGTACATATGTCCACAGTACATGCCATGCTACACAATATGATCCTGCAGAAACAGCTGCAGCAGGATCACCAAAGGGAAGGGATACTTAGCCCCCCACCAGTGCCTAGGTCACCACAGTCACAGTCACTAGAGGACTTGGAGGAGGAGCCTCCTTATGATGTCCATACAGGTAGAAGTAGGCATGCCCAGTATGCCCTGACATTGGCTAAGAGACAACGCATAGCACATTCACTGACAACCTAGGGCCCTAGGGACTGACACCTTACTCCTACTCATATAGATATAGTAAACTTCTTGATGCCAGACAACCCACACAACCTGTATGTATCTATGTATTGGTTGTGTACAGCTTGCATCACACAGCGTTAGCCCTGAAATATAGATCTCTCAACTGCTGCATTCACAAGGTAAGTCTCTAA
Organism: Protopterus annectens; assembly: GCF_019279795.1. Lineage (NCBI taxonomy): Eukaryota > Metazoa > Chordata > Ceratodontiformes > Protopteridae > Protopterus > Protopterus annectens. Next base: position 657,391,138 of record NC_056728.1, read on the forward strand.
GCTACACACTAATTGTAAGGTTTACTATAATATATCATATGCATGGATCTGCTGCTGTTATGCAAGGAAATATAGTGGGCTAATTGGAGATATGTAACATCGACATGGGTCTACAGATCCCCAGTCCAGTAATATGTGCTCCATAATAGTCACTAGGCCTCATGGTTGGAATATTCACTACATCAGTCAAGTCAAATGTTAAACAGTGGGCTCACATGATATTTGGACTACTGTATATCCCAGCAGATCATGTGTCATTGCTCCCCCACCCCCAATACAACAGTGTACCCATATAACTGCTTTAACAGAAAATCACCTACAGTATATCAGTGGACCAGGCAATCTCAAGGCTGTAACATAGATATTGCTCACACCATTATATGTCTCTCCTCATGCAGGATAACAGTGTATATATTTATGCTGTTGATTGTGTGATGAATGGCTCCTCTTGGTCTCATAACCTAAGTGGCTCAGTGGACTAGGGAAGCTAGCATGGGTGATGGTGTTGATGATTCTAATCTGGAATTACTCACATATTTGCATGTGAGGTTGGACTATGTTGGTGTTTTCACAGACTGTCATACCTCTTACTGAAAGAAATCTGAGCAAAGGCCCAAAGATTGGAACAGATATCAAATATTGTCCCCATAAACCTAGAAAGTCACTGGCAGTAAAGGTGTTGCATTAGTACATATGTTCTGAAGGATATAATGTCTGAAACACAAATGTTTGTCTGTAAGTAGTATAATGTAGTGACATCAATATTCAATACTTCACCAGAAGACCACAAATGTATGAGGAACAGACCAAACATATGAGGCAAAACAGTGGACATTCTTTGGAAATCAGGACAGATGAGAGGTACAGTATGTAGACTGACAGTCTGTTGGTGGTATAACATTACCAGCTGCAGTCACAGATTAAGTACAGTGGTGCTGCAGTAGCATTGTCGCCTCACAGTAAGATGCTGTCTGGTTCAATTCTCAGCTAGAGCGTCTTCTGCGTGGAGACATGCGTGAATGGGCATACCTTCGGTTAAGGTTGTGCATCAGGGCTGGTAACTTGGTACGTAAAAATCAACTACCAATCATTAGCGGACCAGAGTTCCACTGTGGCGACCCCTAACCGGGAAAAGCCGAAAGACACAACAACACAGCTGGGGAATGCTGTAGACAGTTTGAGTGAAGTGCAGTACTGCAGAAGTAAGGGAATATGTTAATGTCTGTAACAAACAAAATCTTGGACTGGAGTACAGGTTAGTGTGGACTGGAGTCACCTTATTAGTACCGACAGTCCCAGTGGGCATGCCTATACACTTGGTTAAAATGAGAGCAATCCTGGTGCCCCTTCCTCAAAATGACCTGTTATGTATAAATTTCTATATATACAGATATACATATACATATCTGTCTGTCACTTTCTGTTGCTCACATGCATAGTAAATCTATCGCTATGTAATGTCAAATAAATATGTACAGATATAAATAGCTATATATATATATATATATATATATATATATATATTTTTTTTTTTTTTTTTTTTTAAGGATACATATACCCCCATATATCTACAAAACACATGTACATATCATACACACATGCAGCTACAGTTATATATGCATCTCTGTTATATACAGAAATATGTGTGTTGATGTCTGTATTGTCCGACATATGCTAATAATGGTGAGTAAATCTCCACTATCACACAACCATACTGTTTCCCAAAGGATCCAAACTAAGGGTGCAACAGTACAAATTCTACTTACCTACAGACCTGTGTGCCTGCTGGATGTCACAACGAAGACAGACACAGATGAGGAGTTGCTGTAATGTAGAATGTTGTCAAAGCACGTATGGACAGGGCAGCTTGTTTCTGCCCAGAGTTATGCCTATGTAACTGCAAGCAGCCCCATATGGCCATACAGGTAACTGTACACACGTAGCTAGGATAATTACAGTCATCTCACTGCTAGGATACTAGATGCAGATAACAGTATGAAGCAATATCACATTGCAGGCCACAGATGCTGGTCAACACAGGCCTAGTTTGTGTAATGCACAAATACTGTACCTCTTATGACATACAACAGAATTAATATATGGTATGTGCAATAAGTACTGTGATCTACAGTGTATAAGACTAGATAGGTAGGGGATCTAATCTCACTTCAGCCCACTTGGTATGTGTGTGCATGCGTGCATGTGCGAGTGTGTCTGTGTATCTTCTGACACTCAACTCCAATCACATGTTCCAGCACAGACAATGTGCAATCCAAGACAGACACTGTCTCAGCCCACCATCTGTGCACTGCATTAATGAACTGATCCAGGGTGTCCCCAATGCAGTGCAGGTTGACACAGATGTCAGGCTGTGTGGCATTCATAACCCTAACATATACCTCGTGTTCTATTCACAACATGCCTGTGCCTTCATGATGGCCTAAAACATGCGCTGCGTGACCTTTGATGTGACACATACAACAGGTGGTAGATGAACAGCAGGCCTCCAACAAGCACCCCTGTCAATCCGCCTGTTCATAGGTTCATAGGTTTATACGTTCATACTAGGCTATCTGCCCTAGGGCATTTATAAGCCTAGCCAGTGTGTTTGGCTTTCTCCACCCATTTTAAATTAATTTTGCTATGCCCTTTTTCGAGGTTAGTATACTGTGCCTCTAACAGTGACACAGAAGTGATACCAGGGGTAAACCTACGATCTCCCATCCACTCATCAAAATTCCTCTTGAAGAGAGTCAATGAGGGACTCTGCCTAACCTGGACTGGGATTTTATTCCAGAGTGAAGGGAGCCTCTGGGTTATGAATCTGTCCCTCCAGCATGTCCTATTTATTTCAGTGCTGAGGTTCAAGTCTCTCAAGTGCGTAGCTCGATGGGATTTGGATTTTCTGAGGTGCAGCATGTCCATTAATTCCGGGTTGGACATGGCTTTATACGTCAGGCACAGATCGCCTCTGAGCAGGCGGTATGCCACTGAGTAGAGCTGGAGTTTCTTTAACCGGGCAGCATATGACATCTGTTTGAGCCTTTTGATCCTCTTGTTGAGGTACTTTTGGGGTCTTTCCAGTTGTTGCAGGTGTCTGGTAAGGTACATCCCAAAAGGGGCATTGTACTCAATTATGGGCCTGATGAGGGATGAGTAAAGAAGCACGATGACCTCCCCTGATCTAGATGTGAATCCCTTCATGATTAGGTGGGCTATATAAAATGTTTTTCTAACCACGTTGGCCACGTGGTTGTCAAATGAGAGATTGCTATCAACTTGGGTCCTCAGGTCCCTAATTACTTCTTCCGTACTTAATGGATTACCACCTATGTGGTAATTAGTGGGCACTTTGTTTTTGACAAAGGGGATGACTATACACTTTTTGGCGTTTAGCTTGAGGCCATGGCTCTGGCACCAGTTGTCTGTTTCTATGAGGCCCTTTTGGAGGATGCTTGTGTCAGCTGGAGAGTCGATTATGGTGCCCAGTTTGCAGTCATCTGCGAACTTGGTCAGCCACAGTCCTTCCGTGTTGGCTTGTACCTCCGAGAAATATATACCGAACAAGAGAGGTCCCAGGACTGAGCCTTGTGGGATGCCACTTGTAACTGGTTTGGAGTCTGACATGGCTCCAGCAATTCTAACCATGTGGGTTCTGTCCTTGAGCCAGTTTGCAACCCATCTAGTGACATAGGGGTTTATATTTAAGCTGGTGAGCTTATCTATAATGCCCGAGTGGGGTATTGTATCGAAGGCTTTTGTGAGGTACAGGTAGGCTGTGTGGACCACCTTCCCCTCGTCAATGGCCTTGGTGACTGTTTCAAAGAAATTGACCAGGTTTAAGAGGCAGGATCTGCCCTTAACAAAGCCGAACTGGGTAGGATCCAGTGTCAGTAGGTCCCCAATATCTTTATTTATGAGGTCCATGATGATCCTTTCCATAGCTTTGCAGACCAAGCTAGTCAGGCTTACGGGGCAATAGTTTCCAGGATCTGTTGAGGCACCACCTTTGTGGAGAGGGACCACTGTTGCTGTACGCCACTCTTTGGGTACATATCCTGTATTAAGGTTGAGATTGAACAGTAGTTTTATGTTTGGGTTTACCTCTTCTTGGAGTTCATGTGGGACGCAGCCCGGGACACCGTCTGGTCCCATTGATGCTGTGTTTTTTGCATTGGAGAGGGCGGCTCTTACCTGAGCATCTGAGATGTCAGGGGGGCAGCACTCTGCTGGGATAGATATTTGCCCTTTTGGTGGGGGGGGGGGAGTTTGCACTGAACCTGTCAGCTAGGATGTTGGCAATGTCTGTGGGTTCTGTGTATTTTTTGTCATTTTGGACTAATTCTGAGCATATCTGGGAATTCCTACCCAGGTTCCTAACATAACTAAAGAAAGCCTTGTGATTATCCTTAGTGTCCTGTGCAATATTTCTCTCGATGCTGGCCTTAGATGATTTTATGAGTGCCCATAGTTTTTTGCTAATACTGATCAGAGATGCCTTCCCTTTTTGGGATTTTGCTCTATCATGTAGTAGCTTCCTCCTTCTATTGTATAGTTTGTTAATGGCTGGGGTCCACCAGTCAGGACATCTGCCTTTGGAGGATTGAGTCTTGGTTTTATTTGGGATTGCATGATCCATGCATTCTTGAAGGTGTTCATAGAATGCATTTATAAAGGATTCTGCGGTCTGGGCCGTATTTTCCACAGGCCCGGGGGCTTTGAAGGATTCCACCTCGGTTTTGAGGAGTGTGAAATTTGCTTTAGAGAAGTTTTTCACTGTGGTTTTCTGAGCAGGGTGTGGGGTCAGGATGTGAATATCCAGTGAGATTAGTTTATGGTCTGATCTTACCAGTGAGGATTACACTTCTGGTCTGGAGCATAGAGTCCCCATGTTGGTGATGATCAAGTCCAGTATGTTTTCCCCTCTTGTGGGAGTGGTAACAAGTTGTTCCATAGCATTTGAGTTTATAAATTCTAGGAACCTTTGGGCTAGGGTGTTGCAGCTAGAGTAATGCTCCCAGTCTATGTTTTGGTAGTTGAAGTCACCCAATATAATGGTGTTTGGAGAGACCTTCATATTTTCCAGTGTTCTCAGGAAGGCCGAGTGGGGTTCCTGGGTTTGGGAGGGTGGTCTGTAGCAGGCTATAAACTGGAAGGCAGTTTTACCCACTGTTAGTTGCACATGGATAGTCGCTGATGCTTCGTGCTGTGCCACCAACCTGGAGGTGTGAGTATCTTTGACGAATATTGATACTCCCCCTCCTTTTGTGGTTCGGTCCAAGTTTTGGGGCCGAAAAGCATAGAATGAGGTATAACTTGGTAGTGCTGGGGTGCTCTCGGGAGCCTTGAACCAGGTTTTTGTTACTGCACAGATATCGATGTTCTCCATGCTAAGGAGAGTTTCGAGTGTGTGCATCATGAGGTTTAGACTTCTAGCACTGAGTAGCATTACTCTTAGTTTCTTATCCCTTGTGATACCTATGGAGGTGGGTTTGTCTTTTGAGCCTTGCCTAAAAAAGGCACTATGGTGGTAGCAAGAGCCTTTGCCAATATCTGAAAGCTTAGGGGTGACAGGTGCAAGCCGTCCCTAGCGAAGCATCGTGGCTTGTCGAGCATGTCATCCCAGGCTGACAGGCATTGGATCCCCTTTGAATGACACCAATACTTAAGCCAATTGTTGAAATTGATCATATTTTCTTCATATTGTGGCATCATTCTTGGTGAGGGTAAGATGCTACTCAAGGTCAGGGTCATACCGGCCTGGGCTACATGCTCAGAGAGCTCCTCTATGTCTCTTTTCATGTAATCCAGGGAGGTACGTCTCAGGTCATTCACACCAGCATGGACAATGACTGAGTCATATTTGTACTTGCCTTGGAGTGACCTGAGTACTTGTGTTATGTGGCGGATCCTAGTGCCCAACAGGCAGCTCACCGTGACCTTCTCCTTGTTCAGCCTGGTGAGCAGGACATCAGTGTGCCTGACGATAGAGTCACCTATTACAAGTGTATCAGGTGTGTTGTTTATCCTTTAGGGCTGTGACTGTTCGGCACACTGGCTTTGTGAGCTATGTGTTGCATGTGTTTGGTTTTGGTGTAGCGGTTGCTTGGGTGTTTGCTTTGGAGGTCTCTGCTGCTTAGGCAGATTTTTATTTAGAGCCTCCGAGTATGGTTTTATGTGTTTATGTGTTTGGTTTGCTGTCGTGGTAGGTCTATGTGAGACTGGAATTGTAGTGAGTGGGTTTCCTTCTCCTCCTGACTGGTTACGCCAGTACTGAGTTGAGAGAGCTTAGCCTCCAGTTTGGCTATATGGTTGCATCTCTCACGTTTTGGAATTTGTTGGGAGGAGAAGAGGGTTGTCTGTGTACATGAGGCAGTTGTAACTTTGCCTCAAGATTCCCAGATTCACCAGCTGGACCGGAGAGGAGATTGACAACTGACCTTTGAACATGCTAGAATAGTATTGGGAATTCCTTTATAATTGAAAAAAAGGGCCAATGGGGAACAAGGTACTCAAGGGGAGTTTGTGAGGGTGTAGTGCTTTTAAGTTTTTAGTGCTTACTTAGTGAGCAAGTGCCAGGTAACTTAATTGCAATGTGTTACAGGTAACTTAAATGCAAAAATGACAAACGGTAACTTTCTTGAAGTGAAAAAAGGAAATAAGTACAGTAAGCAATGCAGATATCACTAGGGATCCACAGAAGTGCTGAAAAGCCGCGTTTTAGGTGGAATTAGCATTTCAGGGAAATAACAAGCAAACAAACAACAAGCATACAAACAAAGCTAGATTCAGCAGGCCTGGATCTAGTCTATGCTACAGCAAACAAGGTATACCAATTTCAGTAAGAAACAGTTCAAATATGCAGGCACTATAAGCCTTTAACCAGAAATTCTCAGCTCAGAAGGGCAGAGTCCAGCCTCTCCTCCCACAAGAGTGCAGACCACGAACCTTCTTAATGCAAAATAACTGGCCTGAAGCCCAAGTGCTTAAACCAGAACTAATACACTTTTAGAATAACAGACACTGAGCCCTCAATCAGCAGTTCCCAACTTAGAAGGATGTAAGCTACCTGTTCTGCCACTACAGTGCAGACCACAAACCTTCTTAATGTAAAACAACTGGTCTGAAGCCCAAGTGCTTAAACTAAAAGGCTTAGAATGAGTTACACCAAGCAGTAATAAATACAATTGAGTACTTTTAAGATGATGCAAAAGCAAAATAAAGTAGGAAGAAACACAAATACAGTAAAATCAGATACATTTTTTTTAAGTGGAAAGAGAGAAAGGAAAGAGAGAAAGGAGTAGCAGAAACTAAGCTGATTGGCCTTCTCAAATGTTCTCCCTGCACTGGGTAGAATGAGGTAATGACACTAGACCAGGATGAGGGTCCCAGATCAAATTTACACTAGGGACGGGCAACTGCAAAGCCACCAACTATAAAAACACTATACCAACAGGGAGGGAGGGTGGGAAACAAACTGCAGAAATGTTTCTCACAGCTGAAAAGCAGCAGTGAGCCTTTAAATGAAAGTTTTAAACAGCTAAAGGAGCCTTTAGAAAAAAAGAGTTTAACTGCAACAAGTTATCAGAAACAAACAACCCAACAGATGCTTAATAAAAGTGGACACTTTCCAGTTAATACTTCACACACAGTGAAACTAGCTAGAAAAATACACAATACACAAAGTGCTATAAATAACAAAGAAATAAAGAACAAAATAAACAAAAAACAGGATACCTAATGTTATATATTATAGCTCCGAGTTTCCTCAGTGTCTTTCCTTCAATCAGCTCAGTGCGAAATGTCAGTACACTCACAACTGAACTTCTTAGGTAACAGAAAGTTGAAACCTGAGACAGCTTTTAAGAAATAAATCTCAAAAGAACCAATGAGGTGCTTAGTCTAAGCTGTAGTCCAGGGGACCTCAGTCAGCCAATGACCTCAAACAATTCTCTCTCACTGAAATGCCTGATGGCTTTGGCTAAACCAAGATGTCCCTGAATATGTGCTCAGACACACAGCCTCCACAAACACTAGGCCCAAATACAAGCCTGAATATGGAAATGCTACAAATATCCTCACTACTTATAACAAACTGCAGAAATGTTTCTCACAGCTGAAAGGCAGCAGTGAGCCTTTAAATGAAAGTTTTAAACAGCTAAAGGAGCCTCTAGAAAAAAGAGTTTTACTGCAACAAGTTATCAGAAATAAACAACCCAACAAATGCTTAATAAAAGTGGACAATTTCCAGTTAATACCTCACACACAGTGAAACTAGCTAGAAAAATACCCAGTACACAAAGTGCTATAAATAAAGAAATAAAGAACAAAATAAACAAAAAGCAGGATACTTAATGTTATATATTATAGCTCCGAGTTTCCTCAGTGTCTTTCCTTCGATCAGCTCAGTGTGAAAATGTGTGTGGGACCTCAACAGCTCTCTGGCTATTGCCAGTGTCTACACACACTGAAGCCATAGTTGCCACACTTTCCTGTTCAATGTCTCTACCCTCTGATTGTCCATTATCTGTGGCCTCTGGGGATGGGGTATGTGTGGGCATACAGACTGTGTGCAGTGACATTGGGGGAAGGAGAGTGATGTCTACCTCTGGGACAGATTCAGCCCCTGATACCCCCACCTGTGCCTCACTGTGGCCACCATCATCATCAATGTCTAAGGAGACACTGACATCAGGTTGTGCAGGGGACAGACTACAACCCCCATGGTCACCTGCAATAAGAATGAAGAAATCAATACATTAATACCTGCACTACTGTGTATGAAAAGCATCCAAGACTCATAACAATGAAGACCTACAACTGAATTAGCAGTCAAACAACTTCCTTCTCCGCCTTCGTTCACAAAGCACTACCTCGGAACATAATTCAAATTCAACTCAGGACCTTTATAACCATCAGTTAAAGTACATTAAGTCAAACACAACCAGTAATATTTACCTTTTTCTTACTCAGTATCACACTATAATTGAAAAAAACAACACATAAAACTGAGTACAACTTTCTTCACAGTTATATGGGAATACACATTTCACTGCCTAATGTATTTCCCTTCAAACTGTTGTATTTTAAAAGGCATTTTAGATTCCTTGCCTCATTTAAACCAAGAGCTTATCTGCTCTTACATGTAACTTCCAAAGTGTATCTGTTTGTTGAACTACACTCCTGGGACTACCCCTTCTCAAAACCTTAGGCACCTCTTCCAGACTGTCATTTAAAAATATCCTATGCTGTTTACACACATAATTACGTGTACATAGGGCATTATTCCTGGCCATTAACTGTACTAGACTATAATTTCTCCTTAACAAATCAAGTGTCATACTTACTTGGGGCAGGACCATGGCCTTGGTCAATACCTGATGAACCTGTGAAAGTTGAGGTTGGGGTAATGTCAGTACCACTGCAGGTTGCAGCACAACAAGGTAATACATCCATATAGCTTACATTTACAGTAGCTAATGTGTTACTTGTTGTATTGGTCCCAGTCTGCATATGAGTGTATACCAGAGGTTACACCCCTCATAAAAAAACAAAGACCTGACCCAAACACAGTATCTATAGCCTGACACACTGACTGCTACAGTATTTCAATGTTGATCATAGTAAGCTTACCTGAATGCTCCTCAGCTGTAGAAACTGTGGCACTCACATCCACAATGTACAGTGTTATGGATGCCTGGGAGCTATCACGTGTCCCTAGGTGTGCCAGGAATTCCACAGTGGCTGAAAGCTGTTGTTACTCTGCAGGCCCTCCACCTGTGACAGCTGATTCCTGGCTATATAAGCTGCCCATCGATGTGCAGCATTAATCATATCATTTGCTTAGTGTTGAACCTGCTCATATGTCCTGCTCTGCTGGCCACTGGCATTAACGTCATGGACAAGGTCTGACCACAATGCAGCCCACTATTCCCTATTATTTCTCCCCCTGGATAACAGGATGTGATGATGGGGCCTTAGTCCTACCAAGATTATCTCATTATCTGCATCAGAGAAGGGCTGGTGTTGTCTGTGGTACATTATTCCTGAAAGACAACACAAGGGGAACACATTATAGGAGCAGATACATGGATGTCCACTGTGTACAGATACAAGGGAAAAATGGATGGCACTATACACTGCTTGCTCACACATGGCATAACCCACAGTGTGACAACATACTACATGTGTGAATACAGCTGAGATAGTACCATTACTGAGGTATTCCCTGTGTGCCATTACAGCTTCTGCTGTATGATCATGCACTCAACACTCCAGTCCACTATGGTGTGTCACATAAGGCTAACTGCACAATAACATGTCATAGAAGTAGTGCCAGACAAATAGCAGTGCGGTACAGCAACCACTATATAAGGACATTCTAGCACCAGTGTGCCACACTGACAAAAGACAATGCCACCCTGATGTATTGTACGTCCCCTGTAGGTGTAAGTCAGCAGGATATCACTGACATGTCATTACTACAGGTCTATGACCAGCTTACTGTTGTAATCCCTATTCCCCATACCTCTAGCCTCATATTTGAATCCTGTTATACACAACAGTTACATACCTGCCAGAGTCCAGTACTCTTCTGTTGAACTGTGTGTCTGGTACAATATCAGAAAGTCATGCTCTGTGTGAGTAAGGTCTCATACAGAATGGTTCCCTATAGCCAGTTGCCTGCATTTTAAACATGCTCCCCATCAGCAGGTGATTACCTCTAAACTAAGCTTTGGTTCTGAAATGCTAATTGCAACCAAACCAGGTGAATTGCACTATCATTAGCCAATGACATGCAACCACTATGCAATATATAAGGCCGTCATGAAGACCTGGGCCCCTTTCTTAGCTGTTGAGATGGACACTACTGGGATGAGAAGACTACATCATCACAGAGGATAGGTCTGTAGCAGAAACCTTTATATAGAGCTGTGTGTACCACAGGCTGCAGCTGCTGCTGTGGGTAGTAGACATAGGAAGAGAGTGTGAACACTTTGGTGGACAACAAGCTGTACGTGCATGTGTGTCAGCCTTTTGTCTAGGCAGTGCCAGCATGAGGGTACCATTTACACTCCAATTAAGGCATGTGTTTAAGTTATGTTTGTTAGGCACTGTGTCAATAACAGAGTACTAGGTGACATATAGTACTGCTATATGGATATATGAAGTGTGCCCCTACCTGCAGGCCTGTGACTTCATGCACTGAAAAGCAGTTATTTAATTTGCAATGCTTTGCATGGATAAAGACTATATTAGTGATCCATTAATTGCTATCTTCACAAAATGTAATTGAAATGCAGCACAACACTGGATTTGAACCCAGGTCTGTGTATGGCAAAATGTATCACATGCAAGTCATTTAACAGACTGAGCTACTTAGTCACTGCTACAGTAGGTGTTCTTGCAAGATATGTGTGTAAACATACAGAATGTGACAAACGTTTTCTACATCCATCAATAAGTGCATGGTTTTATATGGATGTATTTCTGCAGCAGAGTTCCTGTTGAGCATGTATTTTGCCATGAATACCTTAGCAGTTGACTTTCTACATGTGGCAGATAAAAGGCCACAGCTACCTGCTATCATATATTTCAGTTACATCCATTATCATGTCTTTGGCTGTCTAGCGGTGTACTATTGCACCAAATTCCAAGGTACACTCCCATTTTTTCCATTACTTTTTATTCCAGTCTATGAGGTGCACCGTGAGCAGCTTCTCTGAAACATGCTTAATGATTGTAATTGGCAATTAATATGTTTTGTTTAAACCACCTGTTATAGTTAAGAGTTGTGTGGTGTGGAGGGTTAATGCAGTGCCCTACAGGTGTGATCGGCTTGGGTTCAAAACATGGCAGAGGTGTGTATTTTGTACATGTGACTTACAATGATAAAACACATATATTCATTATAGCTCTGTTTAGCTGAGCTAAGCGAAGCTGTGTGATGTGGTGCACCATGCAGGTCCGAGCTTAAAAATATAAAGAAAAGAAAAAAAAGGGAGATAGGAAAGTGGTGAAATGGGGGAAAGCAGGGGGAAAAACATATTGGAAAGCAGGGAGGGATGTGCAGGAAGGGTGTAGAAAAGTACCATAGCTATCCATTTCTTGTACAGCAACAACTGTGCACTTTGACAGATTTGTACATGAATTTGGATTCTCACACCCCTGAGAGAGGGGTAAGGACAACATAACTGCATTGTCAAGCCAGTTGGACGAAATTACGTGTGTCCAGTGGGCACATGTGAAATGGAGAGCTATGTATGGGAGGGTATGTTTTGGGGGGACAGGTGCCCATTTTTTTTTTTAAGGTGAGACTGGAATGTTGGGAAAGGAACATAGGCATGTGTGGGCAAAGTAAGTTGGGTAGGTGAGAATACATTTGCAAACAGACAAGACAGCAGACAGGGGTGGTATGTGACACTTGAGGGGATTGAACACCTTTGACAGGGAGGGTGTTGTGGAATCTGAGTCCAATGTGCCTTCAGACAGCAGCAGCATGACTCATGTCCCCACCCATGGGACCATTGGCACTGTTCCTTCACTGCCCCAAGGGTGGCTGTGTTAGAGGCTGAGCACCTGGGCATTGCTGCCCTACTGGGTTGACCAGCATGCCCTCAATCCAGCACAGGCATTGTTTATAGCCACTATGGACTATCCTGCACACCAAGAGTGGTAGCTCATCACAGGTGACTACCCCCCCTCTGCCACCACTCCCAGAGGAGGACTGAGTCCCGTTCCCTGGGGTAGTACTACCCAATGCCACAGGTAGTGCAGGGGCAGTAGAAGGAGCACCATTGTTCTGGGTCCCAGGTGTGCTGGGACCCAATGCCACAGCTGGTTGAGCCAAGGTAGTGGGATCAGCCAAAACCGGCCTACCTTGACGTGCTGTGATACATGAGATAAAGCAATAAGTTACGGTTCATAACAACCAAACCATTGTTAGTATTAACAGAATGGAACATCATATTTATTAATCCAAATACATATTAATGTGTAGTAAGTGCAACACAACGTAATGTAACATAACAGTCAGTATGGTAACAGCATGCCAGTGTGAAGTAAACTATAAGGCCAACAAAACAGTTAGTTTAACAAAATATGTTAATTTTCAACCATAGTAAAACATAACAATAATCAACCACATTTTCCAAAATATGGTTTGTTTAACAAACTATGTTAATATTAAATAACAAGAATACATTACAATAATGAATAAATTAAGATAAGGGATGGGGAGAGAGAGAAAAACATTCCATTAATGTCATTGTAGATTATATCTCTGACAACACTGGTCATACATTCTTCTACAGGCGTGTACTGACAGTTGTGATTGTTGTAACTACAATTCTCCTATAGCTGTTGTAGCATGTACATACATCTCAAGTAGATAGCATGGGTCTATAAGGGTCAAGAACTAACAAATGCAGGTACAGAACTTCTCAGAATGGTTTCACATGGTGTGGACAACTACCAGGGTGTTCTGTAAACAGATTTGGTAATGCATTGCCTTCCAGGTAATCATTTGTCTGTTAAACATGTGACAGATGGATTAGTCAGTTTTAATTACATTACGAGAAATCACGACACTTGAGAGGCATGTTTGTGTACAGTAATTTAACTAGACAGCCAGCATGGCTTAGTTGACAGGCATGGGAGTAGAAACCACTAGCTGTGACTGCAGGTTACATCTGCAAATAATGTAATAATTGACTGCAGTAGCATAGTACAGACATGCAAGAGAGATAACCATACTGGGATAACAGTTTTATTTCTGAATCAACAATCCTGATGATCACATTCTTGCTATTGAGTGTAACATTCTGTGAGATCTAAACACAGTACCTGCAAATATTATGGACTAACTCACACATAACATTTTTGTGATTTTGGGTAGAGAGAAATTGTGAGCATTACATGACTGATACTGAAAATGTAGTGCTATATAGCACTGGATTTGAACCCAGAACTGTGTGTGGCAAAATGTATAGTATACAAGGAATTTAACAGACTGAGTTATTAAGGTACTGCTGATAACACTGTGACTGATACTTTCCTGGAGATCACCTGAAAGCATACTATGAATTATGCAAAACAAGTTACAGGACTTTGCTCTACCATTCAAGTACTGCTACAGTGTTATAGTAGACTGGAGTGACAATAAACACACATGCATGGTATACAACCATACTGCATATATTACTACAGCTTTATTCTACTTTCAACAATACTGGTGAACACATATTGTTATTATTGGTTTGAAATATCTGTGAAGTCCACACACAATATCTGCCCATGGAGTGGGCTACCTTGCCCATATACCTTTATTATCTGAAGTCTGTGGAAGGCAGAGCATTTTGTGACTAGTATTGGCCTAGAAACAGCAGTGTACATTACTATGAGTTAAGCAGTACAGTTTGCAGCCATTAGATTTGCATTCTACAGCTATTACTATGTTATACTTGACTGCATCAACCTTACCTTATAGACTCAATGCATGCAGCTCTACTACAATGGTTATGACAAGACAGTTCTGATATGTACCATTTTCCTTGTTGTTATTGGTATTGTTTCTTGTTCATAGGTTCATAGGTAGATACTAGGCTATCTGCCCTAGGGCATTTATAAGCCTAGCCAGAGTGTATTTGGCTTCCGCCTCCCTATTTGATTAGCCTACTGTGCCTCTGTAAAGTAGGTCACAGAAGGTACCCTTTTAAGATTAGTTTACTGTGCCTCTGTCTAGCAGGGACACAGAAGAGATCCCAGGGGTGAATTTGCGATTTCCCATCCACGCGTCCAGAGTTCGCTTGAAGAGGGTCAGCAAGGGGCTGTGTCTAACATGAATTGGGATTCTATTCCAGAGTGAGGGGAGCCTCTGGGAAATGAATCTGTCCCTCCAGCATGTCCTATTTATTTTTGTGCTGAGGTTTAAGTCTCTGGAGCGTGTAGCTCTAAGGGACTTGGATTTTTTGAGGTGGAACATGTCCATTAGTTCTGGGTTTGACATGGCTTTGTACGTCAGGCATAGAGCGCCTCTGAGTAGGCGGTAAGCAACTGAGTAGAGCTAGAGTTTCTTTAGTCGAGCTGCATAGGACATCTGTTTGTAGTCCATGATCCTCTTGGTGAGGAACTTTTGGGGTCTCTCCAGTTGCTGCAGGTGTCAGGTAAGGTACATCCCAAAAGGGGCATTGTATTAAATTATGGGCCTGATGAGTGACGAGTAGAGGGGCACAATGACCTCTCTTGATCTAAATGCAAACCCTTTTGTGATAAGGTGGGCTATATAGAAGGTCTTTCTAACCACTTTGGCAACGTGATTATCAAAGGAAAGATTACTATCTACGTTGGTCCCCAAATCTCTAATTACTTCTTCCGTACTTAATGGATTACCACCTATGTGGTAATTTGTGGGCACCTTGTTTTTCCCAAAGGGATGACTATGCACTTTTTAGCATTTAGCTTGAGGCCGTGGCTCTGGCACCAAGCATCCATCTCTGTGAGACCCTTTTGGAGGATGCTTGTGTCAGCTGGCGATTCGATTATGGCCCCCAGTTTGCAGTCATCTGTGAACTTTGTCAGCCATAATCCCCCCGTGTTAGCCTGAACCTCAGAGAAGTATATACCGAACAAGAGAGGTCCCAGAACTGAGCCCTGTGGGATGCCACTTGTAACTGGTTTGGATTCGGACATGGCACCTGCAATTCTGACCATGTGGGTTCTATCTCTGAGCCAGTTTGCAACCCATCTTATGATATAGGGGTTGATATTTAAGCTGGTAAGCTTATTTATGATGCCCGAGTGGGGTATTGTGTTGAAGGCTTTTGTGAGGTCCAGGTAGGCTGTGTGGACTACCTTGCCCTCATCTATGGCTTTGGTAACTGTTTCAAAGAAATCAACTAGGTTTAAGAGGCAAGATCTGCCCCTAACAATGCCGAATTGGGTAGGGTCCAGTGTCTAGAGGCTCCCAATGTCTTTGTTTATGAGTTCCATGATAATACGCTCTATAGCTTTACAGACCAGACTAGTCAGGCTTATGGGGCGATAGTTCCTGGGGTCTGTTGTGGCACCTCCTTTGTGGAGTGGGACAACTGTAGCTGTACGCCATTCTTTGGGTACATATCCTGTAGTAAAGCTAAGTTTGAACAGTGACTTAATGTGAGGGTTCAGTTCTTCTTGGAGCTCGTGTAAGACACAACCTGGGACACGGTCTGGTCCCATAGATGCTGTGTTTTTTGCTTTGGAGAGGGAAGCTTTCACCTGTGCATCTGTGATGTCAGGGAGGTTACATTCAGTTGGGATAGGCATTTGCTCCTTTGGGGGGGAAGGGGGGAGAAGTTTGCACTGAATCTGTCTGCCAGGATGTTGGCTATGTCTGTAGGTTCGGTATATTTTGTACCGTTATGCAACAATTCAGAGCATATCTGGGAGATTCCACCCATATTCCTGACATAACTAAAGAAGGCCTTGTGATTATCTTTAGTGTCTAGGGCAATTTTTCTTTCGAAACTGGCCTTTGATGTTTTTATGAGGGATCGAAGTTTCTTGCTAATACTGATCAGAGATGCCTTCCCTTTTTGGGATATTGCTCTGTCATGTAGTAGCTTCCTCCTTCTGCTGTATAGTTTATTTATGGCAGGGGTCCACCAGATCGGTCTCCTGTTTTTGGAGGAGTGAGTCTTGGTTTTATATGGGATAGCACAATCCATACATTCCTGCAGGTGCTCATAGAATGCATTTGTAAAGGATTCTGCAGACTGGGCTGTATTATCCTCTGGCCCGGGGGCTTTAAAGGATTCCACCTCAGTCTTGAGAAGTGCAAAGTTGGCTTTTGAGAAATTCTTTACAGTGATTTCCTTGGCTGGGGGTGGGGACGGGATATGGATGTCCAGGGAAATTTGTTTATGGTCTGATCTTACCAATGAGGGGTTTACCTCTGGTGTGGAACATAGAGTCCCCATGTTGGTGATGACCAGGTCCAATATGTTGTTCCCTCTTGTGGGAGTGGTGACCAGTTGTTCCATCACGTTAGAGTATATAAATTCAAGGAACCATTGGGCGAGGGTGTTTGGGCTTGAGTAGTTTCCCCAGTCAATGTTTGGGTAGTTGAAGTCACCCAATAACTTAGTGTTTGGAGAGGCCTTCATATTCTCCAATGTTCTCAGGAATGCCAAGTGGGGTTCCTGTAATAGGGAGGGTGTTCTGTAGCAGGCTACAAACTGAAAGGCAGTTTTGCCCGCTGTTAGTTGCACATGGATGGTTTCCAATGCTTCGTGCAGTGCCACTAACCTGGAGGTGTAGGTATTTTTGATGAATATAGATACTCCCCCTCCTTTTGTGCTTCGGTCCGAGTTTGGGGGCCGAAACACATGGTGTGAGTTATAACCTGGTAGTGCTGGGATGCTCTCAGGAGCCTTGAACCAGGTTTCTGTTACTGCACAGACATCGATTTTCTCCATACTGAGGAGAGCCTCGAGTGCGTGCATCTTGAGGTTTAGACGTCTGGCATTGAGTAGCATTACCTTTAGTTTTTTTATCCTTGGGTTGTCTATGGAGGTGGGTTTGTCCTTTCAGCCTTGCCTAAAAAAGGCACTATGGGGGTGGCAAGAGCCTTGGCTAGTATACGAAAGCCTAAGGGTGACAGGTGCAAGCCGTTCCTAGCGAAGCAACGTGGCTTGTCGAGCATGTCATCCCAGGCTGACAGACACTGGATCCCCTTTGAATGACACCAATACTTTAGCCAATTGTTGAAACTGATCATTTTATCTTTATACTGTGGCATCATTCTTGGTGAGGGCAAGATGCTACTCAAGGTCAGGGTCATACCAGCCTGGGCTACATGGTCAGAGAGCTCCTCTATGTCTCTTTTCATGTAGTCCAGGGTGGTACATCTCAGGTCATTCACACCAGCATGGACAATGACGGAGTCATACTTGTACTTGCTTTGGAGTGACCTGACTGCTTGTGTTATGTGGTGGATCCTGGCACCCGACAGGCAGCTTACAGTGACCTTCTCCTTGTTCAGTCTGGTGAGCGGGACGTCAGTGTGCCGGACAATAGAGTCCCCTATAACAAGTGTATTTGGTGTGTTGTTTGGCCTTAAGGGCTGTGACTGTGAGGCACATTGATTTTGTGAGATATGTGATTCATGGGTATTGTTGAGGGGTGGCTGTTGCTTGGATGTCTGCTTAGGAGGTCTTTGCTGTTTAGGCAGATTTTTACTTACAGCCTCCGAGTATGCTTTTGTGTGTTTATGTGTTGGGTGTGCAGATGCAATAGGTCTGTGTGAGACTGGATTTGCGGTGTGGGTGGTTACCTTTTCCTCCTGACTGACTGTGCCAGTCTTGGGTTGAGAGAGCTCTGCCTCCAGTTTGGCTGTGTAACTGCATCTCTCACATGTATTAGAGTTTGTTGGAAGGAGGAGAGAGTTGTCTGTGTACATAAGGCAAGTGTAACATTGCCTCAAAATTCCCAGATTCACCAGCTGGACTGGAGAGTAACCTTGAAACTGACCCTTGGACATACCAGAATAGTATAGGGAGCTGTATTTTTACTGATCAGATTAGGGAAGGGAACTGATTTTTCACTTGATCAGGAAGGACCAATCGGGTGCCTAATACTTATGGGAAGTCAAGGAGGGTGTAGTGCTTTAGTTAGTTAGTGTTTCCTTATAAGAGCTGAGCAAGTGCAGAGCTTTAGAAAGAGAATAGAGTGATTACTTTGAGAGTTTGAACAGTTCTAAGGGAAAAAGTGAAGAGCAGACTTTGTTGAGCCTGGAATAGTTTATACCTGTTTAGGCGGCGCTGCCCGATGCTGCTCAGTGCGCAAAACCTCGCAAAACGAGAGTTGTAGGGTTTTAAGAGAGACAGATCAAGGAGCTTAGAATTGACCCAAAATGGCCAATAAAACTACAGCTTCTAAGCAGTAACCACTCCTCCAGTGACAGGCAGGCTGTTCAGTGTTAACCACTCCCACTGGTGAACACAGAGACTTCCCTTTAGCCCAAGCAAGCACTGGCCTTCTAGAAACTTCCAAACAGTTCAGAACAGCAAATCTGTAACTGAACTTTCTTAACTTTCAGAAAGTGGGAAAAAAGCAAGATTTTTTTTTGTTTTTTTTTTCTTTTTGTTGTAGCTTAAAGGTAACAGAGATACACAAGCAGCAAAAATAATCACAACAGTGCAATAAATGACCCCACACTTGAGTGTTAGGCCAAAATCAGGTAAAATGCATTTTTTTAGAAAAAAAAACGATTTTAAATTAAGTGCAATACAGGAAATGCAGTAAACAGGCTCTAGATGTGTTCCAAGTACTGTTACTGTTACAGATATAAACTTTAGCAAGCTGGAAAATGCCAAAAAGTAGGCAGCAAAGCAGTAAAACTTAACAAAAAAATCAAAAGAAAATACTTAAAATCACAAAAGTGGCTCCTTTTCTTCTCTCAGCGTTTTCTCCCCTTGGTAGGTGCTTCAGCAACAACTCACCAGCCTGAAAAGATGCCAAAACCATGAGGCAGCCAGGTTTTAAGAGAGACAGATCAAGGAGTTTAGAATTGACCCAAAATGGCCAATAAAACTACAGCTTCTAGGCAGTAACCACTCCTCCAGAGACAGGCAGGCTGTTCAGTGTTAACCAATCCCACTGGTGAACACAGAGACTTCCCTTTAGCCCAAACAAGCACTGGCCTTCTAGAAACTTCCAAACAGTTCAGAACAGCAAATCTGTAACTGAACTTTGTTAACTTTCAGAAAGTGGGAAAAAAGCAAGATTTTTTTTTTCTTTTTGTTGTAGTTTAAAGGTAACAGAGATACACAAGCAGCAAAAATAATCACAACAGTACAATAAAAGACCCCACACTTGAGTGCTAGGCCAAAATCAGGTAAAATGCAGTTTTTAGAGAAAAAAACGATTTTAAATTAAGTGCAACACAGGAAATGCAGTAAACAGGCTCTAGATGTGTTTCAAGTACTGTTACTGTTACAGATATAAACTTTAGCAAGCCAGAAAATTCCAAAAAGTAGGCGGCAAAGCAGTAAAACTTAACAAAAAATCAGAAGAAAATACTTAAAATCACAAAAGTGGCCCCTTTTCTTCTCTCAGCGTTTTCTCTCCTTGGTAGGTGCTTCAGCAACAACTAGCAAGCCTGAAAATATGCCAAAACCATGAGGCAGCTGGGTTTTAAGAGAGACAGATCAAGGAGTTTAGAATTGACACAAAATGGCCAATAAAACTACAACTTCTAGGCAGTAACCACTCCTCCAGGGACAGACAGGCTGTTCAGTGTTAACCACTCCCACTGGTGAACAAAGAGACTTCCCTTTAGCCCAAGCAAGCACTGGCCTTCTAGAAACTTCCAAACAGTTCAGAACGGCAAATCTGTAACTGAACTTTCTTAACTTTCAGAAAGTGGGAAAAAGCAAGATTTTTTTTTTCTTTTTGTTGTAGTTTAAATGTAACAGAGATACACAAGCAGCAAAAATAATCACAACAGTACAATAAATGACCCCACACTTGAGTGCTAGGCCAAAATCAGGTAAAATGCAGTTTTTAGAGAAAAAAACGATTTTAAATTAAGGTCAACACAGGAAATGCAGTAAACAGGCTCTAGATGTGTTTCAAGTACTGTTACTGTTACAGATATAAACTTTAGCAAGCCGGAAAATGCCAAAAAGTAGGTGGCAAAGCAGTAAAACTTAACAAAAAATCAGAAGAAAATACTTAAAATCACAAAAGTGGCTCCTTTTCTTCTCTCAGCATTTTCTCCCCTTGGTAGGTGCTTCAGCAACAACTTGCAAGCCTGAAAATATGCCAAAACCATGAGGCAGCTGGGTTTTAAGAGAGACAGATCAAGGAGTTTAGAATTGACACAAAATGGCCAATAAAACTACAACTTCTAGGCAGTAACCACTCCTCCAGGGACAGGCAGGCTGTTCAGTGTTAACCACTCCCACTGGTGAACAAAGAGACTCCCCTTTAACCCAAGCAAGCACTGGCCTTCTAGAAACTTCCAAACAGTTCAGAACGGCAAATCTGTAACTGAACTTTCTTAACTTTCAGAAAGTGGGAAAAAAGCAAGATTTTTTTTCTTTTTGTTGTAGTTTAAAGGTAACAGAGATACACAAGCAGCAAAAATAATCACAACAGTGCAATAAATGACCCCACACTTGAGTGCTAGGCCAAAATCAGGTAAAATGCAGTTTTTACAAAAAAAAAAACAATTTTAAATTAAGTGCAACACAGGAAATGCAGTAAACAGGCTCTAGATGTGTTCCAAGTACTGTTACTGTTACAGATATAAACTTTAGTAAGCCAGAAAATGCCAAAAAGTAGGCAGCAAAGCAGTAAAACTTAACAAAAAATCAGAAGAAAATACTTAAAATCATAAAAGTGGCTCCTTTTCTTCTCTCAGCATTTTCTCCCCTTGTTTTTATTGAACTACAGTTGCTATTATTCATTTATTGCACTACAGCTGGAATTCCAACTTTAATGCACTACAGACTTTATTGTATATACTTTATTGCAGTTAATGCTTTACTCTTTCTTGCTTATTGCACTACAGTTGGCATAATACATCCATACTCACTACGCTCACACTGCAACCTAGCCAGGCACCCAGCATGAGACTCGACATTGCGAGCCCTCTCAGCTACAGGTGTTGGGAGAGAAGCACACCATTATGCATACCAGTTTTGGACACATTTAGATTACATATTGGTAAAACAGAAGGTAAAGTACTGACATACTTGTGGGGCATTCCCTGCCCTTACTTCTTGGATCAAAATGTTCAAGGTTACTCTCTTTCATCTTTTCAGTCATCATGGTGGCGACAACACTGCTCACCTGTGCTGGAGATACCAGTAACACTGGTGAGTTCTCTGGTCAGCCAGTCCCAGGCTTCCGCCTTACACACCGAGCCCTGGAAACCACCCTGCAGCAGCCGATTGCCATGGCTTTTTACAAGGAGCCTAACCATGACCCTAACTCCTGAATGCCCCATCACTGTGTCCAAAAGTGCACACCTTCTCCAACACCACCAGCCATATCGACAGATAATTGAAGTCCAATGGATTCTGCAGAATTCCCACCTAGTGAGCTTTATATGGGCTGCTTTCCAACCCTTACACATCATTGAGCAACATTCAAAAAATCACCACATTGCTTAGTAGCATACAAGCCAGCCAAGCAGAGCTGAGCAGCATGCAAGCATGCACAGTCATGGTTTTAATGAAGCTGAGCACTGCACAAACACTGGCAGCCATTACTATGTCTATGCAGTGCTTAGCAGGTTTGAGCACAGTTGCACAGAGCCATGTTTTAAAATTTTGTCCATAATGTGTGCAACAAAAATGTAGACAAGTTCTGACTTCACTGTATTCAAACCATGGACCTACTACACATACAGCTGTAACTCTACCCATTTAGCTATGTGGACATTGAGAAATATGGTATACCTTCACATATACCACTGAGCTTCCTGTAAGCAGTGCTGAGCACCATGCTGTGCTGCACAAACATGCTTAAATGCACCAATAAATCAATAACTAATTACATCCAGTTTCTATTTTTACATGGCTGGCAGGTGTCAGCCATGTATATATGAGCTCCACTCTGCTTAGCTGCATTTCACACCACGCCATGCAAACGCCAACTTAAAAAAAAATAAAACACATAAAATGTCATTATGCTTATTAATTACATCTGGTTTCTATGTTTAGATGTCTGGCAGGTGTCAGCTGTCTACATGTGAGCACAGCTTGGCGTTGCTCTGCTCCATGCCATGCCACGCAAACATGCATTTAAAAAAAAAAAAAAAAAAAAAAAAGCAGACAACACTGATTCAATATCTATGTTCCTTGGCTCTGCCTTGGCAGTGCTTCATCTTTAATATGCATGGCGTGCTGTCGAGGGGGGACCGTAGCCGTGAACATGAATACATTCTGTGTAGGCTCTACATGGTGACTGCATAGAGTTTATTAAATCCTGTGGCACATGTCTAAAACTAAAGATAAAGTCACCACTCTCTCTGTGAGACTGGATGGGGGTCCTATCCAGTACACAGGATGCACTACACAAAATTTTGATTCCACTAAAATTCAAAATGTATTCTCTAAGCTAAGGAATTTACTAAACAGGATGTAAGATCTTTGATATACATGACAGCTTTCATGACATTTAATTTGTATCTTTAACTAACCCTAAGAAAAAAAAAGCACTTTATGTCATAATGGTTGATGCAGGCTTTCAGAGTCATCATATTAACCTACCAATATGAGGACATTTTCAAACAATAATTGCAAATAACATTATACCAAGCTTGCAATGACTATTTCAAAATACTGCTGGTGATAAGAAAAAAAATAAGTAAGAAAGCTAACTGAGCTTCTAAATATGTTGGTTCCTTGCATGCATTTACACTGATATATATTTGCCATTAATTATATATTTATTTACTTATGTATTTAGTTAGCTAGTTAGTTACATGTGTGTACTGGTCTGTTTGTTTCCAGCCAAGACTCTGCCTCAGAGAGTAGTATAGGAAATATTATTACAGAGACAGATAAAGGAGCAGGTAGTATCTGAAATACCTTCACTTCAAAAGGTTAAATGACAACAGACTAGGTTGCTTCAACACTTGAGTATAACTGCAGCTTAATAGATGCTACTAACCTCATACTTCTAGTCATGCTGCATAATGGTGCTAATTAAGTACAACATAATTTTAGCTAATTACAGCACTGTAAGCATTGTTTGTGTATATGCAAGTATTTATAAGTAAAAAGGTCTACTGTGCATTATTGCTTAGGTCAGCATTCCTGTTATGATAATAAAAGATAAGAGAATAATCAGTTGTGTTGACTAAATTATGAATTTTTTAGAGAAGGTCGCAATTATTTTTTCTTAAAAATGAAGAATGATTACACATGGCTTGGTCATGAGATCAGGATCTCTTGAGATCTTACATCAGCAATCTCCATATGAGCACATATCTAATTAAAGACAAATTACTCTGAGGTAACAGTCTTCACACTTGAGAGCTGAAACTACAGTGTTTTCACCTCAAAATGCCTCAA
Source organism: Protopterus annectens (assembly GCF_019279795.1). Taxonomy (NCBI): domain Eukaryota; kingdom Metazoa; phylum Chordata; order Ceratodontiformes; family Protopteridae; genus Protopterus; species Protopterus annectens. The sequence continues at coordinate 657,415,206 of NC_056728.1, forward strand.
CATCTTTGGGAAAATGAGCAAATTACTTTGGACACTGTTTTCCTTTTAAATTTGATTTTAACATGTGAACATGCCTCTCAAGTATACCTCATTATGAGGAACGTACCTCATTTAGAGACTTAAAAAGTTCATGCTCCTCAAAGTTCCACATTGAAAGGCCCTGTCACACATTCATTGTTAAGAATTTTTTAACTGATATCCATTGTAAATAAAAAAGAATCATAATAATTCATTAAAAGATCTTTTGTATGAGTAAAACCAGCATACTTTAATCATTGTATGATCTTCCAAGCTGAAGTTGTTATTAAGCTGTTAGTATGTGTTCCACATTTTGCCCATTTGTTCCACATTATGAGGGCTAGTGTTCCTCATTTCAAAGATGGAAGGTTGAGAGCTATGCATGTGAAGAACATGCTAAACTGAGTGAATGAATGAATTGTTGGTAATTTTTAGATAGCTATCCTTAATAGTCACTTCTTTTGTACATTTAAGATTTATATTAAAATTAGTTCTGCACTTTTCACATTTGTGTTTTTTATCAAAGTCAAAGTAATCAAAGTCAAAGTAAAGTTTATTGTTGATGAGATATACACAGCAGTGCAAGCTGAAGGAAATGACTTTGCTTTTGTCCTCATGAAGGTCATAACAATGAACACATATTATGAATGACAGTAAGACTAATGCACAGACAGTAACAATTTAAAATATTAAAACACAATAAATTACCACAATTGGGAAGGAAGACATTAGATATTATTAAACTAGTAGGTATTGCAAGACTATGACTTCACACTGCGATTGCTTAGAGTATTGCACTTCATCAGTTGTAGTATGATATATTTTGATGTTCATATTGCGCATGTATGGAGTGGTGACACATTCCTGACTATTGCACATTCAGGAAGTAATAGAATAAGAAATAAGGCTAACTGTACCAGTTATTTAAGCAATTTTATAATTAAGATGCGATTCCCTCCTAGCTTTTATGTTTAAAATGCTATTCTTTCCTAGCTTTTCTGGCTTGGGTATAACTGTGATGTGATCTATGTTAACAGGTTCTTAGACTGCTACTATGAGTGTGGTCCTTTAGACAACCGAGGAGCCTGGCTTAATTTTCCAATTAGTTTAAAATGCTTTCAGATTAAGTCACTTGTTTAGAGTTATGACGTAGATAAATGGAGGCTGAGGTAATCAAACACTGGAGTACAGTAGCAGTGGTTATAACAGCTCATACCCTTAATATTTTTTATGGTAACATTTATTTTGTTCCTACCTCAGGAGCTGTTTTTAATAGACTTATTCAAAAAGAGGTATTCTATGTCTTGTACTGTTATACAGTATTTATTATTTTTATTTAGTTGTAAATTTAGCTCTGTTTTCTTATTCAGACACTGAAACTTTTTTTTTTTACTCTGTATGTTTTGCAGGAAAAGCAAGCAAATGTTTCTTCCATTTCATAGTTAAGTTTTTGTTTCAGACATTTCAAGAAATGGTTGCTTATCTGCAGTGTTGTGTAATGTTTTGCATTTTTTAAATGATGTAAGTGCTATTAACTTTGTGACACAAGCTGTACTCTCTGAATTATATTCATAGTCATTTTCAAAGTATGCACTGAGCAGCAGGGTGGAACAGACATGGCTTTCTGCCATTGAGTCTGTCCAGGAGAATGTGGCTTCCATGACTTTGACAATGCCACTGAAAGACAAGAGGAGGCCAGTCCTTTACAGCATGAATATGGCTGTAAAAGGGACATAGATATGGCAACCAAAGCAGTGATCTCAGTAGCTCTTGCAGCACACATGATCCTGCCTTTTTGGACATTGGTTGCTACCAAAGTGATGCATTTGACTATGTAACCACCAAGTCAAAGGGATAATGAACTTAAATAAAAATCTTTTCCCTGCTTCATGGATTATGATTGTGTCAATGGTCCACTATCTGTAATAGGGATAAGGAATAGACCATGATGGGTCTTACACTGGAAGACAAATAAAAGGCACTGGAGGCATCATCCCAGATTGAATTAAAAGAAGTTTATAACAGTATCTTGATGGCTGGCAGGCACAAGGGCAGAAAAAGAAGATAAATAAATATCACTTTATCAGCATTTTATACACAGATTAAGAACAAGGCTAGCTGGCCTTGTGGGGCATTATAAGCCCAGCCAATTTCCTTCAAAGGTGAGAATCACACATTGCATGTTGTGTCTATGAGGTAAATACCTTAATCATTATACCAACCCTCCCAAAAATTATAGGACTTACAATTTTTGTACTTTTTCCTTATTCTTTAAAAACTCTTTTTTTCTTTCATGTAATACTTTTGTCATTAGTGAATAATATTTATTCCATCTATCTTATACAGTTTTTAATGTGCTATATGAATATTGATGTAGTTTTCTCTGTGCACACACAGGCATGACTGCACACACACACACACACACACACACACACACACACACACACACACACACACACACACACACACACATATACACACACACACACACACACACACACACACACAAACACACACACACAATAAATATGCAACTTAAATTTTTGTGATTTGCATATATTAGGCCATTGTTATTTACATTTAAGTTTAGACTTTTTCTGCCTTGTATGATTTTTGCTTTATTCATATTTTTTTCTCTTTATTAGCTTTTAAATAATAGGAAATCACCTTGTTCAGTTTTGAAGTATCAGACAGATGTTACTTTGACTATGTCTTTTTGTTCAGTTGAAGTATTATATCCTTAAAGACTAACCTGAATCTGTTTTTTTTCTCTTCTGGGGTCATTGCCTTTGCATTTTGACTATAAATTAAAAAGGTTCTGTTGCAAATGCTGGTCTGGATGGGTCACCCATGGTTAAGGTCAGGAGGGATCATGGTTTATGATATGTTTAAAGGTTTTTTTGCTAGTCATTTGTCTATTCATTTTGAAAAGTAATCTGTTTAAGAGGCACTGTATATTCTAGCACATAAATTATTAATCAAAGATCTTAAAAAAATATAAATAATCTGAAAATATGGGAGCAAATCTTTAATATTGTGTTGGCTTAATGTTCCGAATCCAGTTATCCCCTGGAAGTACATACTTAATTTGGAAGTCAGTATTAATAAGCCTGCATATTGATACTAGATCTTTTAATACTCTTTTTCAGAATTTTATTTCAATGTTTAATGATCTCATTTAACTGTTGGAAGCATTCATGTATATAATGTATATATATTGTAGTATTGTTGTTATAAGTTTTTTGTTTTTTTTATACTGTTTTTTTTTTTTTTGCTTTATGTATTATTGTATTAACAATTAGAAAATAATAAAGATTTATTATTGAAAAAAAAAAAAAAAGAGGCACTGTAAATATATTGATGATTTTTCAATCCTGTTTTGGATGTATTTCAAATGAATGTATCTACATACTCTAAATGAGTCATTTTCTTAATCAAGAATCTTACTTTCTTAGTCAGAGTTTTAAGTTATTCTTATGCTATGGAATGCATATGTAAATCACTTCAAAGCAAAAGTTATTTCCACATTTATTTTAAAATGCCCCTGCCCATTTAGTTTTTATTCAAGAAACTGACATGTTATATAATCAGTAGGGTAATGTTAAAACATGCAGCTTAAATAACTTAAAATACTGTTGCTAAAGGTTTTTCTAACAACAGTGCAGTTGTTGCTACAGTGATTAAAAATATAGACCAAGAGGAAACATAATTTTAACTTTTGCACCAATGGAAATTATTTTTCTAATACTTGTAAGATATAACATTCTAGTTAAACCACATCTATTATCTGATTAATCTTCAATTGTGCTTAAGTCAATTGTAGTTTTATTTTTTTGCCAGTAGCCATATTCCTATAATACTGAAAACATATCATTATTTTACCATAATTGCTAGACATGGAAATTATTTCATTAGACAGGAAGGGGAGATCTACATCTGTGTTATGACTGAAAACTAGAGCTGCACCAGAGCTGTTAGAGAATATTAATTTAGCAGATACATTCAAATGCATTTTCCCAAATAACAGTTAACTTTATTTTCTACCATGTCTGTATAAATATTGGTCATGCATAGACTTTTCAGACTCTTCATCACTCTTTTAAATCATTAAAGATGTTGCTGTAACTATGGAGAGTTATACAATCATTCTGATATATATATATATATATATATATATATATATATATATATACATATATACATTTTTATCTAGCAACATTTCAACCTAAAACCTTACTGAAGAGTATCTTTCCAGTTAATTTATAGCTTGAAGACACTAAGACATATTTTCATACTATGTTAGATCATTTATAGGATCATAGGATCATAGGAAGTTACTAGGCTATTGGCCCTGAGGCCCTTACAGGCCTAGCCAAGAATTTAGCCCATCTCCAACAAGTCAGCACCTGATGCCCCTGTCCAGCAGGGACACAGGTAGAATACCAGGGGTGTATTTTCTGTTCCCCATCCCATTAGCCAGAGTGCACTTAAAAAGGGTTAATGAGTTATTCTGCTTGACGTGGAGAGGCAGTCTATTCCACAGAAGGGGAAGTCTCTGGGACACAAATCTGTCCCCCTAACAAGTCCAATTGATTTCACTTACCAGGTTGAGGTTGTGCATGCGGGTTACTCGAGTGGAGCTTGACTTGCGTATATACAGCAGTCCCATCAAGGCAGGGTCTGAGATTGCTTTGTATGCCAGACAGAGGTCACCTCTGAAGACCCTGTATGATACTGAGTAGAGGGACAGGGCTTTTAGCCTATCTGTGTAGGGTAGATGTTTGAGGCCCTGGATTCTGCTGGTGAGGAACCTCTGTGGTCTCTCCAGCTGCTGCATGTGCTTTGTGAGGTACATGCCGAAAGAGGCATTGTACTCAGTAATGGGTTTCATATGGGAAGAATATAGGGATATTATGACCTCCTTGTCTCTGGATGAGATACCCTTACTAATGAGGTAGGCTGTGTAGAAAGCTTTCTGTACAACAGAGGCAATATGGTGGTCAAAAGTCAGTTTGCTATCAACATGGGTGCCCAAGTCCCTCACGATTGATTGTGTGCTTAGGACCTTGTTATTAATGTGATAATTTATGGGGATGTCACTCTCCCCAAAGGGGATGATGATGCATTTTTTTGGCATTCAGTTTGCAGCCATGTTTCTGGCACCATTCATTTATTTGGGTGAGACCCTCTTGGAGGGTGTCCACATCACTAGGGGAATTGATGATAGTACCCAGCTTGCAGTCATCTGCAAACTTGGTCATCCATAGCCCACTAGTTTTGGCCTGCACCTTAGAAAAGTATATCCCAAACAACAGAGGCCCCCAAGACCGATCCCTGGGGTTGACCACTCATTATGGGTCTACTGCTTGAGGTGGCTTCCCTATTTTGACTGGGTGGGTTCTATCAGTGAGCCAGTTTGCTACCCATCTGGTAACATACAGATTGATGCCTAGTTGAGAGAGTTTATTTATCTATTATACCTGAGTGGGGAATAGTATTGAAGACTTCAGCCAGGTCAAGGTAGGCGGTGTACACCATCTTCCCCTCATCCATGACTTTGGTGACTGTCTCAAAGTTATCCATTTCTTCATCTAACTAGTAATTTCATTACCTATTCCAAGTCATTCTTACAGAAATTCCACAAGCTTCAGGGGAGTTGAACAGGTATTCTTCAGAATAATTTAACTCTAGAATGCAGGTCTTTAATCTCTGTTCTTTTTGCAGTCATCAAGTATTAAATAAATGCTATCCAGTTAATATTTCAAGTTATTGCTTTAATTCATGTTTTACTTCATCCAACAAAATTGTGAAAATGTTGAAGATAAATTATAAATACAGATTTTTTTGTCAACTATGATATTGTTTAGATATCAGTTTTAAAAATCTCTTTTTAAGCATGGTCTGTTTACTGATTTAAAATGTTTCTGAATACATTTGGGAATAGGACAATTTCATTTTAGACAGGATTTTTCTTGCTGCACTCTCTTTGGAAACAGCATGTAGTTTTCCTTTTTTTTTACATTTCTGTTGTTTTATGTTTGATTTTAAGTCTTATTGTATGTATAATAAAACGCATATTTAAAAAAAAAAATCCATGGAATAGAAAATTCCATGTAACTGATTGCAGCAAAATGAATGCTGTTTACAATGCATGCATTACAAGGCCCAAAGTTCATTAACAATGCATGTGATCAGGTCAGTGTCTATGATGATCAACTCCTCATCATGGCTGTAGTGAAGACCCATGGGAAGGTCAGGTTAGACCAGTCCATGGACAAAGTAAAGTATGAGCAGCTGTAATAAACATTGAACATGCATGAATGTCTTCGCCAGTTGTCACAACACCACATACACAGATGGCAATGCTAAGGCATAAATTCATTGTTGCAACTCAAGTCAAAAGATAAGCAGAGAAATTTCTTATCAAAGAAAGTGAGGCTCAGATGGCTAAGATTGGAGTGTAGAGATGGTAGAAGGACAAGAAAAACAACATAAAGTGGCAGAAAACTGAAAAGGGAGTTACTAACCAAAGCAGGGATGTGGGACACAACTGTGAAGGCAGTGTGACACACACACATACACACACACACACACACACACACACACACACACACACACACACACACACACACACACACACACACACACACACATATCAAACTGAAATATTTGATTTTACAAAATGTGAAACTCAGACAAGATAGGTAGGATGCAGGAATGTAACATTATGTACTGACCTACACCAGTCCTGACATAATCAGAGTGTTATTAGTTTATCATTACTATAATATTTATGTCATGAAAATTTTCAACCCTGAGAACACGAGAGCCCTTGACCTTCTTTAATGATATTCAAACAAATACTGCATTGATACATTTGCCCACTGCAGGAGTCACACTGAAGTCATCAGAGAAACACATATCTGGAAAATCATACACATATGAAGACTGAAAGCAGAAATCAAAAAGCAGGCCGCATGAGATTTGAGCCCATTACATTTGTCAGTGATGTCCGACTAAACACTGCATTTACAAGATGAGCCATGGAAGCAGTCTCACTGAGTGCGTCAGAGAATCACACAACAGGTTAGTGTTACACATGTGCAGAATGAAAACAGAAAAGTTAGAGAAAACGTTCAACCCAGAGATATATTGAACTCTAAGTGCTCTTCATTTGAGCTCTAAAAACACTTCAGTAGCAAGCTGAGCAACAAAAGCAGTCATGCTAAAGTTGATAGGGAAGCACAAAGTAGGTGATTCGCTCACATTTACAGAATTAAAGTAAGAACCCTGGGGGGATTTCAACACTTTACTCTCTGCAATGACTCTCTGAAAATCATTTTATGAACAATCTTTGCCATGGTAGAAGTCAACCTAAAAGGCATCAGCTTTATGCCATTACATATTTGACAACTTCTGTAAAATGGAGCGTTGATCATTTGGTGACCAATGGTAGTTGAGGGAAGTATACATAAGACTTCATATCGGATGCACTGCATTGTTGGTATACAATGAGCAGTGCCTCATCTAATTGATTGTACATGGGCATTGATGGTGCTTTCTGTGACCCACCACTCACTGTATGACCACAAAATGATAAGTGTTTTAGAAGACCTTTTTGTGCACGTGTGTGGTGTGTGTATTTATTGTTGTGAATAGATTAAAGGTTTGAAATGGGAGTATAGGAAAAAGTTAAAAATGGGAACCAAACAGATGGTAGAACAGAATGTGAGCAAATAAGGAAAGAGAATGATTAAATTGGCGTAGAAAGCATACATTTTTTCTTTTTGTGGGACAGCTGCCTAGTCCTTTGTTTTCTTGAAGAGAAGGGAATGCTGTGGGGAAAAAATGGAAAGTAAGTAAGAGGAAAGTGAGAGGGGTATGTTAGGGAAGAAGGAAAGGGAGACATGACTAACAAGGTATGGGGTAACACTATGAGGGAAGGGGAACACAATGTTGAATGAAACATTAGGGAAACAGTGGGAAGACAATGGTGAGGGAGGAATGTAAAACCAAGAGGGATCGCCATGGACATAAAGGGGGGGGGGCACTGGTTTGAATGAATGTGATTGGGTGTTTGTGAATGCAGTCTTTGCCATCTGAGACCCAGTGGTAGATTACTCATCACTCTAGGTAGTGTCAACACTGTGTATCTTGACTTAGAAGGTGGAGACAGTGCTTGGCAGAAATTAGACTCAACAAGTTTCTTGTGCATGGTCTCCATGTGCCAATGTGGGCATCCATCCTCTTGTTGATATTTCCCACAAGCTCTACCAGCTGTCAATGGGTGAAAAATGTGCCACGTTCACTAGCACTGCTATCTGCAGGTTGCCTGTACCAGCCATCAGTACAGGGCTATCTGACCCAGGTGGTGCAGGTAGAGCAGGAGGTGTGGAGGCAACTGTGACAGGGTGGGACCCAGAAGTGATGGGTACTTCAGCAGGTCATGATGGCTCTGCTGCTACCCACTGTGGGCAGGAGCTGACTGGCCTTGCTGGTGCAACATTTACAGATGTCTGTTGATGTATGTTATAGTAAAAAAAAATGGAAGTAGAAAGAAATAAAATAAATGTGCATAAGATAAAGGATAGCAACAAACAAGGTAGGGAAAGAGAAATACAAACACAATAAAAATTTCATGATTAAGTTTGTTGATAATTATACAGTTAAACAGAATTATACTTTTCAAAGCATTAAGTAATCATGAATTTCAGAACTCTGTGTATGTATATATATATATATATATATATATATATATATATATATATATATATATATATATATATATATATATATACACATATATATATATATCTATATATCTATATGGGTCCCCTTCGGTAGATCAAACGTTTATATGTTCGAACCACATATGGCTGAGACCATATGTTTGAACTTGTAAAAGTCTGATTTGTCTGAATGGAGATCTCCATACAGAGCGGAAAGGGAAGATTTCCCATTTCCGCAATGTAGTGCGATCGCGGATTTGGTATATTTAAGTAAGCGCGGTGTGGGGGGTGCAGGGAGGAATAGCCCCCCTGCTATAGATGTTTAGTTTTGTGTTTTTTGGTTTTCTGTGGTTTTACATCAGTGTTCGAACTTTTACGAGTTCGAACATATGGACTCAGCTATATGTTGTTCAATCTACTGAAGTAGCTCCATATATATATATATATATATATATATATATATATATATATATATATATATATATATATGTGTATACGTGTGTGTGTGTGTGTGTGTGTGTGTGTGTGTGTGTGCATAGAGGCTGGGGCTAATCTAAATGTCATCCTTATGTACAGTCAGATCAATGCGTGCCTATGGCCAGGTACACAATTTAATGTCCTTGAATTCTGTACATGTACAAGGTAAACATGCTGCTCAGACATAGAGATTTCAGGTACATGTGACAGGATATTGGAAAATGTCCAGCAAACTACTAATTCTGACCTTACTTATATGGACCATGTACTGCGGCAGTTAAACTAACGAAAAAAAAAATGCATACATTTATAGGTTCATAGGTTCATAGGTTTATACTAGGCTATCTGCCCTAAGGCATTTATAAGCCTAGCCCAAATTTTTGTGGCTTATGCCACCCCTTATATGAAAAAATACTGTGCCCATTAGTTTGGTGTGCCTCTATCCAGCAGTGACACAGAGATGATTCCCGGGGTAAACCTACGATCTCCCATCCGCAGGTCAAGATTTCTCTTGAACAGAGTCAGCGAGGTGCTCTGCCTCACATGGACCGGGATTTTATTCCACAGCATAGGGAGTCTCTGAGTGATAAATCTATCCCTCCAGCACATCCTATTTATATCCGTGCTAAGGTTTAAGTCGCTTGCTCTAGTGGTTTTGGTGGATTTGGATTTTTTGAGGTGGAGCATGTCCATTAATTCCGGGTTGGACATGGCCTTGTATGTCAGGCACATGTCACCTCTGAGCAGACGGTATGCGACTGAATAGAGCTGGAGTTTCTTCAATCTGGCAGCATATGACAGATTTTGGAGTCCCTTTATCCTTTTGGTGAGGAACTTTTGGGGTGTCTCCAATTGCTGCAGATGTCGGGTGAGATACATCCCGAATGGGGCATTGTACTCAATCATTGGTCTGATAAGTGAAGAGTACAGGGGAACAATGACCTCACTAGATCTGGATGTGAATCCCTTCATGATCAGGTGGGCAATGTAGAAGGTCTTTCTAACCACTTTAGCAACGTGAGTGTCAAAAGAAAGGCCACTGTCAACCTGGGTCCCCAGGTCCCTGATAACCTCTTCTGTGCTTAGTGGATTGCCACCTATATGGTAGCTTGGGGTTACCTTGTTTTTCCCGAAGGGTATGACTACACATTTTTTGGCGTTTAACTTCAGGCCATAGCTCTGGCACCAGCTATCTGTTTCCGTGAGTCCCTTCTGAAGGATATCCGTGTCCGATGCACTTTCCACTATGGCGCCCAGTTTGCAGTCGTCAGCAAACTTTGTCAGCCAAAGTCCTCCCATGTTGGCCTGTACTTCTGAGAAGTAGATGCCGAACAATAGGGGGCCAAGGACCGAGCCCTGTGGGACACCACTTGTGACTGGCTTGGAGTCTGACATAGCGCCAGCAACTCTAACCCTGTGGGTTCTGTCCTTAAGCCAGTTTGCAACCCATCTTGTGACATATGGGTTTACATTTAAGCTGGTAAGTTTTTCTACAATACCCGAGTGGGGCATTGTGTCGAAAGCCTTTGCAAGGTCAAGGCAGGCTGTATGGACTGCCTTTCCCTCATCAATGGCCTTGGTGACTGTTTCGAAGAAGTCGACCAAGTTCAAAAGGCATGATCTTCCCTTGACGAAGCCAAACTGGGTCAGGTCCAATGTCTGCAAGTCCCCTATATCTTTGTTTATGAGCTCCATTATGATCCTCTCCATAGCTTTGCAGACTAGACTTGTTAAGCTTATGGGGCGGTAATTACCAGGGTCCATAGAGGCGCCGCCTTTGTGGAGTGGGACCACAGTTGCCGTACGCCACTCCTTGGGCACATATCCTGTGGTAAGGATGAGATTAAACAGCTGCCTTATGTGCGGGTTTAATTCCTCATTTAGCTCGTGTAGCACACATTTATTTATTTATTTTTATTTTATTTATTTTCAGTTTGATTACCGGGTAAGTCCACTGGGCCAAGAAGTGCCCATTTTCAGTGGAGGCCCAGGGAGAAAAACTCCACAAGCAGTTGTGAATACAATAGGTTACACAATGTAAAAGGTAAAATACAAGAGAAAATTTTTTTACAGACAGGGAAATCACAGGCATAATATACATCACAGACAGTGCAATACGGCAAAAGAAGAAAATTTTTTTTTTTTTTTTTTGGTTTTTTTTTTTTGTTTTTCAATGGCAATACAGAATTTACAGTATTTACATATTTACAGTCAAGTGAAAGTTAACATTTTGTTTTCATGACAACTGTGGGTTGAGGAATTCAGCCCACAGACATCCTAACAATGTGCGAACAAAAACACTTAACATGAAGATCCCATTGACTACCTATACAGAAGGAGACATGTGACATATAAGCCACTTGACCACCTATACAGCAGAAGGTATATAGAAACACACTTCTAACATGCTGAGTCATAATACTACCTTTGAGATATATCAGTACTGACGGATGTGCTACTGTTGTATAAAAGTTAAACATTATTTTAATGCCTATTGCTGTTACTACTAAAAGACAGATATTTTTATGGCAGCATGTGTACTCACTTCTGCAGCATTTTAGGCCCTCCAGTCTGCTTCTCTGCATATTCCTTTCCATCTCTTCAGGGACTAGAAACATTGAAAGGGCATAACGTAAAGTTTGTGGATGATGTGCAGTGGCAGGTGATTGAAGTAGCTAAAATAATTTATACCTGCAATATGGAGGTGGTGACTGTATTTTAACTGCTTCATCCTATCAGTGGAGGAGTCCAGGATTGTGCAGCTTTGTGTCACTGTAGTGGTGATAGTAGTCAAACAAAAATGCTATGCATGTAGGTTCCGCACAGCCGGGAAATCTCATGTAAGAAACACAAATGGCCAGCAGTTGATGTGGTTCAGAGTATAAAATAAAGCACCAACACAAGTGCTAAAATAAGAAACTTTAATGAACAGACCAGTTTCGGCAAAAATGTGCCTTATTCATTGTGGAATAAATGGACATGCAAAATCACACAAGACATACATATTTATATATACCCTCCACTAACAGGAGCCTTGATATGTTCCTACAAACCATTACATAAACATGAAGTGATAGTTAATATGCAAAATCAAGAAAATAAATAGAAAATAATGAAAATATGTGTAGTGAAGCTAACACTATTGACAAATAAATATGTATCGGAAATCTAAAGCAGGGTAATATACTAAATTTGTGCTAGAATCCATATATTAACCATACATTAGCAATGACATTGGGTATGTACATATTTATAAACATAAAACATATGCACAATAAATATGCTGGGCCAAATGGTCCAACAAATATAAATATGTCACCTACATATAGTGAAATCAATATATATATATACAGTGTACATAAACCCAAATGTAATGCAAATCATAGGGCTGATGATGACCAAAATCCTGTTATAAAGTAAAAATATTTTATTCTTCATAAAAAATTATGGTTATAAATGGTCATTCAGACCTGGTGGAAATAACGCACCCAAGGTAATGATCCAGTATCTCTCCTTATGATTTAATGTTCTATGTCATCCTTGGGAGTTACTTCTATCCACAACAATCCTGTCAATAACCATGAAAGAAAACTGTGCCTGCTGATGTTTATGATAGTGCCAGTTTGGATTTGTATCAGATATTTGTCCATAGAGGATATAGACATCAGGATATCTCTAGGGCCAGGGATTCATCGAACAAAATGGATAGGACCACCTTATTACAATACAGGACACGGGTTGTGAATGCTTCCGAACCCACTATCAGGTTTGTTACTTCTTATGGCAGGGATTACAAGGCCATTAGAGGTACTATAAACAGACATTGGAACATCCTTTTGGCTAATGAATATCTAAGAACTGTTTTGGGACCAGCATGTCAGTTCACATACCGTAGAGGTAAAACCCTGGGGTCCTTGTTCTCTCATTTTAAACATATTGAAAGTGGGGGAGCGATTTACAAACAGTTGACTATTTCTGGGGATGAATTATTGGGTACGCTCCCCTGTGGCCATTGTGGCACATGTAAACAAGTCAGCAAATCTAAACAGTTTTCTAGTCGGAACACCAGTAAAGTATTTGATTGTAGAATCTTTGGCAATTGTAGCAGTAACTGGGTGGTTTACCTGGCTAGTTGTTAGTGTTCGGCCTTTTATGTAGGCCAAACATCAAGACCACTCAGAACTCGTATTAATGAACACAGAAGTGACATTAGAAACAGGAAGGAAACCAATGCTCTCTATCATCATGTACTTAAACATCAGCAGGCACAGTTTTCTTTCGTGGTTATTGACAGGATTGTTGGGGATAGAAGTAACTTCCAAGGATGGCATAGTATATTAAATCATAAGGAGAGATACTGGATCATTACCTTGGATGCGCTATTTCCACCAGGTCTGAATGACCATTTATAACCATAATTTTTTATGAAGAATAAAATATTTTTACTTTATAACAGGATTTTGGTCATTATCAGCCCTATGATTTGCATAACATTTGGGTTTATGTACACTGTATATATATATATATATATATATATATATTGATTTCACTATATGTAGGTGACATATTTATATTTGTTGGACCATTTGGCCCAGCATATTTATTGTGCATATGTTTTATGTTTATAAATATGTACATACCCAATGTCATTGCTAATGTATGGTTAATATATGGATTCTAGCACAAATTTAGTATATTACCCTGCTTTAGATTTCTGATACATATTTATTTGTCAATAGTGTTAGCTTCACTACACATATTTTCATTATTTTCTATTTATTTTCTTGATTTTGCATATTAACTATCACTTCATGTTTATTTAATGGTTTGTAGGAACATATCAAGGCTCCTGTTAGTGGAGGGTATATATAAATATGTATGTCTTGTGTGATTTTGCATGTCCATTTATTCCACACCGAAGAAGGCACGTTTTTGCCGAAACTGGTCTGTTCATTAAAGTTTCTTATTTTAGCACTTGTGTTGGTGCTTTATTTTTTACTCTGAACCACATCAACTGCTGGCCATTTGTGTTTCTTACATGAGATTTCCCGGCCATGTGGAACTTACGTGCACAGCATTTTTGTTTGACTACATTCATCAGGCTATGCTGTAGGACGTGCTTCAGAGCTGATTTTGTCAAATGAAGGGAAATCCCCTCCTGATGTTGTCTACGTTTTTTATTTCCATTGTATTGTTTTGGATATCTATCCCCTGGTTAAATGGACATTTCATCTGTGACTGTGGTCACATTATGGTTTTTGGCTGCTAATTCTATAACAGGGTTTGTTGCGTACACGGCGTTTCTTTGGCATATTGCTGGATTTGGGCCTATTCACCTTTTTACTGTTTATTGAACTTGTGCAAGTGTAGCGCTTCCCTGGATGGGGACTGTTTGGTTCGGTATCATCTTTAGCATCGAAAGAACAGTGATTATCTTTTACTGAGCATTTGTATCATTTGGGAGAAGCATTGGTGGACACTATATATTCGCCGTTTATTCCTGGGACTTCAGATGACATAAATCATTATAATTATACCATCAGGCGAATCTTGAGGGTTTTTGGTTACTAATTCTAATACAGGATTTGTTGCTAACGAGGCGTTTCTTTGGCGTATTGCTGAATTTGGCCTATTCACCATTTTACTGTTTATGGAACTTGTATAAGTGTAGCACTTTTTAGGGCATGGAATGTATGGTTTTGTATCACCTTTAACCCAGCAGGAACAGTGTCTATCATTTATTGAGTGTTTGTCCAATTTGGAAGAACTATTGGTGGACACTATATACTTATCGCTTGTTCCTTGGACCTCGTATGATATAAATCATCATAATTATACCATCGGGTAAAACTTGAGGGACATTTTTGGTATTGATATAACTTTAATTGACAATGGAACATTCCTACATCTTTTAATTTTGTTTGATTGTATTTGGTCCATGGTATCATGTATACTACATCCATTTCTTGATGTTATCAAGCAGTCTTTGTATATGGACATATTTTGGTCCTTGACTTTGGGATAATATTGGTGCATTGTTTATTTTCCAATTCAATTATTGGATTTTATGATCAATTTTTAGCACAATGGTGCAATTGCGAAATTAGATCTTTGTAGTACAATTTTTCCCTCATCCGTTCAATGTTGATTGCCATAGGATAACAAACACTTGTTTATTTTCACTAGTGCTTTACATCTAACTGTATGGACTAAGCCATTGGGCTATTTCATATTATTTTTACATATATTGTGTTTGCCTGTTTAGAACATTTGGTATAATGTCCCCAACGCTCTTTTGGTGACACCATTTCTTGGTTCATTTGTTTATTCTTGATAATTTTTCATTGAGACTTCATTTATTATTTTGGGATTTTGCTAACTGCATGCCTAACCATACATTGTGGTCAATATACAGCTAACTATTGTGAGTATAGATATATTCCATTATGTATAATTTTTGCAGTACATGAGATTGAAGGATTGTTTTATATATATTTGAATGCCATCCTGGCTAAACATAGGTTTGAATATTTTTACAAGGGGTATACCTTTGTTAGGATTTGGCATCATTTCTTGGGTGTCACTGTAGTTTACATTTCACACGCATTTTAGCCAGCTAATAGCATTTTATCTATGCATATGAGTGTTTAGGCTTACTATACTGGCAGATTGTAGGACAACTGTTCATTTCTCATCTAGAGGCATAGGGAGCTCCTTTATGGGCTCTATGTTATTTAGGTGTTGCACAGGGTTTTTTGAACATCTTTTGGTTTCCTACATATGTGGGTGTTCCTCTTCAGATACTAACATTGGTATTATTTATATCAGTCTACTATTTTTCATACAATTCCTTCTATTTTGCTCGAGGTTTGGGGATACCCTAGTTTTTGATTGTATGTACTTTGATATAGGACAATGCTATATTGAACACTCTCTCTATGCATAATTATTTTTAGGATTGAATTCTAAAAATTTTTTTATTTCCCTGATCAACATCCACATATTCTACTGTCCAGAATTTGTTCATTGGTTTATACCTTGTTGTGAGTATTTCTCTGCTTTGTGGTTTTGTCAGTCCAATCATTTTATACTGTCACCATACATTTACAGCATGGATCTGGAAAATATACTTTCTGGATTATGTGCCGATCGGGAGGATATTGGTGTATTTGGCATCAATACTTCACCAGGCAGTAATCCCAATGACTTAGGACAACAAATACCTTTAGACTGTGATTTGGCTTTTCATTCTCTGACTAAGGGCCTAAAAAATCTCAGGTCAAACATATGGCACTTGAGATTATTCCATGCCTATGTAAACAAAAATATTGCACCTAGGGGCCTTAGGATTCGGTTACAACCACTGGTCGGCAGACCAGATGATAGTCTCAACACTGATTGGAAGGCAGCCCTACAGACAGGATCCATGTTATTTGTGAATGTATTACAACAATATTAAGAGAGAATGGTGGATACTAATATACAGGAGGTTAGAACAATGTGTTCGGATTGTAAGAAATTTGAGTCACATCCTACATTCTAGGATTGTCTCAGAAAATCATCTAATGAACTGACAAACCATGAGAAAATAACTAAAGAAAGGAAAATTAAGAAATTTCACAGGGATTCTTTGGACTATCAGAGGGGACGTCCCTTTGAGTCCCATAGGACAGTCAGATTTGTGGATGATAGTCAGGGACCATCATCTGTTCAAACCAAAAAAAGACCACGGTCTATTTTGAAAAATAGAGAGAGGTCCAATATTAGCACGTCAGGGGAGGATTCCTCCTTTACTGACAATGACAGCACTGAAAATAAGGATTCCCCACATAGAAAGAAATCTAATAGGACCATCCCTTTAGAAATGGCCCCAGGCATCGTGGTGGATGCAAACACAAAAACAGACACCAGATCCAATTTACTGGAGGAACTGATCCAGAACTTTCTAACATAGTTCTTAATGAATGTCCGAATGTTTTAAATTTGTCCAATATAACATTGTCTCTTGATCAACAACAACTTTTGAATAAAGGACTCAGTTTAGTTCCTGGGTTTTATTCGAATGAATATCATATTGTCACGGATGTTATTGCTTTTTGTCATAATTTGAACCTAAAATTATTTTTCGCCGACAGGGAAATTCAAAGATCTAACGAATTTAGGTTTAATAAATCGGATTTCCAGCCTCCCATGAACAAACATGTTTCGATTTTTATGCAATCTGTACTTAGAGACTTACACTTTCCATATAAAGAATATACTATGTTAGGACACAACCTTTCATTACAAGAAATCATGGCCCTACAACAGTTACGTAACAATCATGACATTACGATTATACCTGCTGATAAGGGTGGAGCGGTGGTGGTTTTGGATACGAACTATTATCTTAATGAAGGTCATTCTCAATTGTCTGATACTAGATGTTACATGCACATGGCCATAAATCCTACTCCATATTTTAAAAAAGAAATTGATTCCTTTTTGATTCTAGCTCAGGAGGAAGGTATTATTACCAAGAACTGTGTTTTACATCTTGCAGCCAAGGACCCTCGCAAACAAATTTTATACTTATTACCCAAAATTCACAAATCTCTAACTAATCCTCCTGGCAGGCCAATATTTTCGGGCATAGGTTCTTTAACTGAACCCTTATCTGCATTTCTTACCCAATATCTCAAACCACTCTTGACCCTTGTTAGGGCAAGATTACAAGACACCACACAATTCCTCAAGATTATCCAAGACACATAACTGGAGCCCGGCTGGTTTATGTGTTCTCTGGATGTCAAAGCATTGTATACCAGTATTCTGCATTGGGCGGGATTACAAGCATTACAGTTTTGGTTGGATAGAGCGGATTTATATTCACCTGGGTTTAATACGTTGCTCATTTGCATGACTGAACATGTTTTGACCAAAAATGTTTTCTATTTCCAGGGACACTGTTACTGGCAGCTCCAGGGTACGGCTATGGGAGCATCTTTTGCTCCCATCTATGCCGATTTATTTATGGCATTTTTTGAGGAATGCATTATTTATGACCTGTCACATAATATTTACCTAGTAGAAATTGATATATGGTGTCGATACCTGGATGACTGTTGGATGGTGTGGCGTGCGGATGCTGGATATTTACAAGAATTTGTAGATTATTTAAATGATAATATCTGGGGTATTGAGTTCACGGTAATGTTTGATTTATAAACTATCAATTTTTTGGATGTTACTGTATCTAGAAATAGGGATCACACCTTAAGTACTAGGGTATATCGGAAATACCCCCAATATAATACTTTATTACATGCTTCCAGCATGCATCCACCCCACACCATCAAAAATATTCCTAAGTCACAATTCATGTGTATCAAACGCCTCAGTTCTACCCAACCAGACTATGATAGTGCCAGTTTGGATTTGTATCAGAGATTTGCCCATAGAGGATATAGACAACAGGATATTTCTAGGGCCAGGGATTTGTCCAACAAAATGGATAGGAACACCTTATTACAGTACAGGACACGGGTTGTGGATGCTTCTGAACCCACTATCAAGTTTGTTACTTCTTATGGCAGGAATTACAAGGCCATTAGGGGTACTATAAACAGACATTGGAACATCCTTTTGGCTAATGAATATCTAAGAACTGTTTTGGGACCAGCATGTCAGTTCACATACCATAGAGGTAAAACCCTGGGGTCCTTGTTCTCTCATTTTAAACATATTGAAAGTGGGGGAGCAATTTACAAACAGTTGACTATTTCTGGGAATGAATTATTGGGTACGTTCCCCTGTGGCCATTGTGGCTCATGTAAACAGGTCAGCAAATCTAAACAGTTTTCTAGTCGGAACACCAGTAAAGTATTTGATTGTAGAATCTTTGGCAATTGTAGCAGTAACTGGGTGGTTTACCTGGCTAGTTGTCAGTGTTCGGCCTTTTATATAGGCCAAACATCAAGACCACTCAGAACTCATATTAATGAACACAGAAGTGACATTAGAAACAGGAAGGAAACCAATGCTCTCTATCATCATGTACTTAAACATCAGCAGGCACAGTTTTCTTTCATGGTTATTGACAGGATTGTTGGGGATATCAGTAACTCCCAAGGATGGCATAGAATATTAAATCATAAGGAGAGATACTGGATCATTACCTTGGGTGCGTTATTTCCACCAGGTCTGAATGACCATTTATAACCATAATTTTTTATGAAGAATAAAATATTTTTACTTTATAACAGGATTTTGGTCATTATCAGCCCTATGATTTGCATTACATTTGGGTTTATGTACACTGTATATATATATATATATATATATATATATATATATATATATATATATATATATATATATATATATATTGATTTCACTATATGTAGGTGACATATTTATATTTGTTGGACCATTTGGCCCAGCATATTTATTGTGCATATGTTTTATGTTTATAAATATGTACATACCCAATGTCATTGCTAATGTATGGTTAATATATGGATTCTAGCACAAATTTTGTATATTACCCTGCTTTAGATTTCTGATACATATTTATTTGTCAATAGTGTTAGCTTCACTACACATATTTTCATTATTTTCTATTTATTTTCTTGATTTTGCATATTAACTATCACTTCATGTTTATGTAATGGTTTGTAGGAACATATCAAGGCTCCCATTGGTGGAGGGTATATATAAATATGTATGTCTTGTGTGATTTTGCATGTCCATTTATTCCACACTGAAGAAGGCACGTTTTTGCCGAAACCGGTCTGTTCATTAAAGTTTCTTATTTTAGCACTTGTGTTGGTGCTTTATTTTATACTCTGAACCACATCAACTGCTGGCCATTTGTGTTTCTTACTGTAGTGGTGATGACACTGTTCCATCATGTGTGGGATGCTAGTATCTTGGCCAAGCTATTCCAGGCTTCAGCCTTGGTACTGGGGACAAGTATAGCCTTCCTGCAGGAACCCCCCAGCTGTACAACTTATAAAGAATGTCTAGAAAAGGTTTGGACTCCTTTCACATCACCTCTGTATTTTAAAAGGACCAACACTCTTTATTTCCCTAGTCTTGATGTCTCACCTTGGCAAATGGCAGACAACTGGCACCAAATGCAGTTGTCACGTGTGCTATCTTCCATGCAAATATGGGCAGCAACAAACAACTGATTTGTACAATAGATGACAACCTCTGAAGCTATAGGCATTGTATTGTTGTTGCTGTTATTAGTAGTAGTAATAGTATTATGTTTCCAATGGTATTTCAAGGTATTAAACATCGAAATCCTCCATTCCTGTATATGCTGTTGAGAATGCTCTACAGTGACTCCATATGCACTTTGATACAAATGACATGAAAATTACCTCACCACTAAAATAATAAGCTGACCACGTGCACAGATCTACCTACAGAAGTTCAGGCAAGGTCACGACATCATGTAGAAATCTTCACAAAACTTGCTAGCTGTGCTCATCAGGCAAAATTGAGTGATTTAGAAAGAATAATGATTAGCATAATCACCACCCAAAGGGGGTGAATATACATGATGATGAGCAGAGAGCCTCATCACATTAAGGGAAAACCTTTAAACCATAGACTTCTAGCCAGGGAGGTGGTTTATCCAGTGCACCTCCTGCAAACCCAGCTCTTTTCCTCACCTGAGCAAATCAACATAACTGCCCTGCCCTTAGTACATTATTAGTTTGTTTACCTGTGGGTACATGCAGTGCAGCTTGGTGTTGTTTTTTTACACACTGACACTATTACTAAATATATATACACTATTATGCAGATATATTTTATACACTTTCTTTGGTCCAAGAATGTTGTCACATACTGTCCTGTAGAGCAGCTGTAATATGCAATCCTCCTGAATATACCAATTTAGTTTGCCTGTGACAACGCCTTATCATAATTCTGCAATCTACACCCTCAGAACATGGGCATGTGGCCGAGTTCAACTATAAAGCAGGCACAGATCTGTTGCAGAGTATTTTAACATTTCTGAATCACTTCATGATCTTGATTTGCTTTATTATTATAAACGGTACCTCATTATTCAGTAATAAGCATGTACTATGGGTGAGCACACTATCTGGCCCAGCCACATAATGTAGCTCTGTTTTCTGAATTGCACATGTCCTGTGCATGGCAGTTCATAGTGCAAATTCACTTAGTGCTATGTAGCAACATTTTCTGAATCTATCCAGGAGTTACACAAGTTCATGTATGCCTTTTTTTTGCCCCTCCTCCACTGTTGACCATCAGCCCCTTAACAGCTAACTTCAGAGACAAGGAAAGGGACAGCATATAGACATGGTTTAGAAGGTTTTTTTTTTCATTACATGAAGAAATGAAACTCGGAAGGGGTAAAATGCCCTCACAGGGAGAGGGGCAGGGGATGGTGAGCATTCAATGGCAAGTTATGCACAACACACTATGCTTCCATAGGCCAAAGAAACTACAACTAAAATCAGTTCTTTTAGACTCCAGTTGTTTAGATTTAGCAGTATGAGTCAGAGGAGTTCACTCTTCCAGCACCACGTATACAGTATTCCAATTTGAGATGAATCACAATCATTACCGAAAACTGAACAGCCAGCATCATTCACCAAGTCCATCCCCAGTATGCCAGTTCATTAACAGACTGGATCCACTGTTAAATTCCCAGGCATCCGTGACCAAATTTAGGATAGCAGTGACACTCTAAATTGGCCATAGGTGTGAGTGTGCATGCAAGTGCTTGGTGTGGAAGACCTACTTTGACAGGGATAACCACCTGGCAGTGTAAACTTTGGTTCTATGTTTGTGACTGTTGAAGTGACATCCTGACCCTATGAGCAAAAATAGGGAAAAGGGGTTTGGGGTGGATGGATCTACTTATTCCTCGATGGCAGGAATTTGTTTTGCATATCTTTTTCTTCCTCTAACTACATAGCTATTTCAGTACTTATTCCAAGTCATTCTTACTAAAAATTCCCAGAATGATTTGCTTTCATTTCTTACTACTTTGATGTCTACATGTTTCTGCTTGATTAACAGAAATACCCATTAAATCATATTGGTTTAATAGGATATCTCACTCCATCCATTATTTTAATTGATTCACTGCAAATTGCATGGCTATTTCTCAGCTTTATGAATAGAGTCATTTTGTTTGCAAAAGGATAAAATAGCCCTTTCAATCTGAGATTGCTGCTCTTAAATTATTTAGATTTGCTTTACGGGTTTGCAGTTCTGAATATGTTGTTTCACATTTAAATAAAACAGCCCTTTCACATTTGTCATTCAGGATATATATTACCTTTCTCCTAATTAAGGTGTAGTGACTCATCATATAGCAAGCAAAATGATATTATGGTTATTTCTGTAGTTGCACAGTAGATATTTCATATTTACGTTACAAAGTTACCTAACAATTTAGTTAACTTCAGCTACAGATTATACTTTTATTATCCAAAGAACTCACTGAGTGCTGTAAAACTTGAGCATTACATAAATAAGTTGAGTTACTTTCAATTGTCTCATAACATCATGAGCATTGCATCTTGATATATACTGTATAATATAAATCTGCATTGAAATATGGAGACTTGCAATCCCCAGAATTGCAGAAAAGTAATAAAAATATAGGAAACCAATGAACGTCAAACATCGCTGCTCTCCTTTAAAGTTGTTATTCCTTGGGCAAGCCCCACAACATCCCAGATGAAGAGGCACACCCTCCCCCCACATCTCTCAACTTTATATATAAAAAACAAGTAATCTCCGTGGTATCCCCGAAGTCTCAAAACAACCCACTAAAGTGTAGTGGGTCTAAAACCAAAACAGTGTAAGAAACTTCTCTGTGTGGAAGATTTTCAGTCCATATATTTCTAGTTAATCACTGTATATTAATCAGATCAGACAATAGTAGTAGAAGTAGCGAACGTAAATTTGTCAAGTCAAAAACTAATAATAGAAAATATATAATTCTACAGCATTACTAAGTATTCAAAAGTAATCCAAGCAAGGCAAGCAGTCTGTTTCCAGTCAAAAATCCTTTATTAAGTGCACAGACAAGCGATCCAAGTAAAACAAAAATAGAGTAATAATTTCCTCACAAGCTGTCTAAATATATATATACTTTTTATCAGGCATGGGAGTGGTTTATTGTGCTGTAAAACAAAGTGTTATTGGCACACATGTTAAATTCACATCCCTTCCCCCATCAGTGTGACATTTGAGCTGGTCCTGCCCTACCTAGTAGCTGTCATAATAATATATAGCCCTAATGTACTTTAATGGTACATCTTATTTAACCAAATTATTAAGTAGATTATTAAGTCTGTGATTTTATACAAGGCAATATACTACATGGCTGGAAATATATCAACCTTAGTTCATTTTGCGATCAAAAATTATATATAAATATATACATATGCATTTTGCATGTAAAAATCAATTTCTATTTTCATAACCTATTGTTAACAAAGATCGCTTTCATCCTTCTAGACTTCTTCAGGTCTGTGTACAAGAAACCTAAAAACCTATATAATTGTATAATTAGTTAGTATTGTTATTACCATCATTTTAAATAAAGTGGAAAAAAGAGAACCAGAAAAAAATAAAAATAAAAAAATATATATGTATGATGATGGAAACAAAATATACACTTAAATTTCAAATGATTTAAAACGGTATTTAAAACCAATTTGTAGAAAAAAAAAATAAAATAAAATACAATTAGTCATGTAAACAATGTGGCAATTTTCTAAGTTCAAGTGCACTTTTAATTGAACAGTAGTAGTTTAGTCCAGGCTTTCTAAAAGAGTTCAGCTTTAATTGCCACATGAGTTCATGTTTCTCCAGAATATTCGGGATGTCTCCTTCAAGATCACCCATGTCTATGCGATCCAGGACCTGGAACTTAAAACCTGTGTGTCTTTTATGAAGAGAAACGTGTTTGGCTAGTGCATTATTTTTACATCCAGAGCGGATTTCTGACAGATGACATGAAATCCTTCGCTTGTGTTTATTTACAGTCTTGCCCACATAGAATGCACCACATTCATTGCACTGTGCCCTGTAAATTACTTTTTAGTGTTACAGTCACCCCCTGCACTCGTTTTAATGATCTTCTTTAAATAAGGGCAATAAAAACTATCACCTTGCTGTATAAATATCCAAAATGTACAATCAGTTTTACATCTTTTAGTGCTTTTCTCACATGGTCTAGGTTTAAATTCAACAAAACTTCTAATATTCCTGGCCTTCCTATAAACAAATAATGGGGCTTCACCTAAGATGTTAATCAGAAAAGGGTTTCCTGTGACAATGTCCCAGTTTTCTTCAATAATATTTTTGATACTGTGATAATCCAAAGTGTATGTCAGGATGCAGCTATTTTTGCATTTGTTATTCTCTGTGGGATTACTTAACATTTTTCTACTGGGGAGGTTGAGTAAAGGTGCTTCAGTCCTTTACAGTTCTATAATGGGTTCCATGATGTTTTTTAACATAGCCTCTCACTAGAAAATCATTCTCTAAGTTGTTCAGGTTTCTCAAAAATGGTTCCATCTCTGTGGTAATTCGAGCTAATCTATAGCCTTGGGATTTCACTACATTATACTTGTTTTTTGTAGGATGTAGACTTTTACTAGGGAGTAATAAGTTAACCCTCGTTGATTTTCTGAATAGATCAGTGGTGATTCTGTTATTGTTGGTGTCCTTGGAAATCTGCATATCTAAAAAAGTGGTTGAAGTACAGCTATGGGAAGAGGTAAACTTCAGGAAGGGGGTTGTTTGATTGAGGTAAGTGATAAAATCTCCAAGCTGCAAGGTGTCACCTTCCCACACAATAAAGACATTGTCAATAAAATGTAAATAGCATGTGATATGCTTATGAAATTTAAATTTGAAATTTAAGTGTATATTTTGTTTCCATCATCATACATATATATTTTTTTTATTTTTATTTTTTTCTGGTTCTCTTTTTTCCACTTTATTCAAAATGATGGTAATAACAATACTAACTAATTATACAATTATATAGGTTTTTAGGGTTCTTATACACAGACCTGAAGAAGTCTAGAAGGATGAAAGCGATCTTTGTTAACAATAGGTTATGAAAATAGAAACTGATTTTTACATGCAAAATGTATATGTATATATTTATATATAATTTTTGATTGCAAAATGAACTAAGGTTGATATATTTCCAGCCATGTAGTATATTGCCTTGTATAAAATCACAGACTTAATAATCTACTTAATAATTTGGTTAAATAAGATGTACCATTAAAGTACATTAGGGCTATATATTATTATGACAGCTACTAGGTAGGGCAGGACCAGCTCGAATGTCACACTGATGGGGGAAGGGATGTGAATTTAACATGTGTACCAATAGCACTTTGTTTTACAGCACAATAAACCACTCCCATGCCTGATTAAAAGTATATATATATATTTAGAAAGCTTGTGAGGAAATTATTACTCTATTTTTGTTTTACTTGGATCGCTTGTCTGTGTACTTAATAAAGGATTTTTGACTGGAAACAGACTGCCTGCCTTGCTTGGATTACTTTTGAATACTTAGTAATGCTGTAGAATTATATATTTTCTATTATTAGTTTTTGACTTGACAAGTTTACGTTCGCTACTTCTACTAATATTGTCTGACCTGATTAATATACAGTGATTAACTAGAAATATATGGACTGAAAATCTTCCACACAGAGTAGTTTCTTACACTGTTTTTTTTTTTCAACTTTACATATACCAACTTCAAGAGTGCCGTACCTTAGAGAAAAGTGGCTACACAGTTACCTATCCTTATTTTAAATTATGTAACATGACTAAACAAATACTAGTATGATATCTTTTGCGTTTGGCATGTAGTCACCTTACATTTCTGACTGCTATTTCTGGTGCTTAAATACTCTGAGGCTATATGCCACTACTTAAGAGGGCATATCTTCTTACTCCTGAAGTTGTGTGACCTCTGACTTAGAATAAGCAGTAAGCATTTGACTTTTAACTTATTTAACTTGGCCTTCATGAAGTTCACAATTCAATTGCCAGCTTTTTAAATGGCCCCAATTAGTATGTCACATACAGCAGTGTAGATGGTGCAACCACAATACCTGATGAATTTACAGAATCTAGAGCTCAGGAAAGGGGCATTTTGACTATTTATTTGATTATTTATTTACTCATTCATTCATTGTTTTGGAGGTAAGAGAACTGGTCCTTTGACCCTTTTTTTAGGCCACGTGACCTTGGTGCCTGTGCACAAATTGTTACAGCATGTTATAACAGGATATATTACAGCATAATTACATCAGTATTTATGGTATTACAGGACTATATATTTTACAGCATGAAAATAAAAAAAAAATGTCAGGGTACTTTTGTTACAGAGTTATACAGATAGTACATATCTTCTCAAGTTGATATGTTCTAGGACATGGATTACTGTAAGAATATTTTGTTTCAGAGTTTACACATATTATATAGCTGGCGCATAGGTATTTAGAGTAACATCAAGTTTATAGCATTTTTCCACAGATGTCATTTTATTGAGTGACTTTATATACATGGGGCAACCAGCGTGAGAATCAACCTTATTTTTGAACCAGTGTGGGAGTTTGCCATAGCACAGCTGTTTAATTTTTATAATAGTTCACCTTTATAGATTAGTTTAGGAGATTATATTTCAGATTATTAGTAGAGTAGTACAGGATGGCGCTATATTTAAGACTATTAATAGTAAAGTATGTCTTGATCATCCATGGGGAGTGGAGTTAAGACTGTTCACATATTTAAAATGGTGATCATTTGCGTTTGAGAGCCTGTGGGCCTACTGCTTAATTAAAATTGATGGGGTAGAGGACTGCTGAACAGTATTACCTTTTGTCCTAGATGAAGGAATGATCGTACATGTCTTAAAGACATTCCACGAGTTTATTTATTTTATTTAATTTCAGTTATTTATATATTGTTACTGAACAGTGCATATTGTGTAATTTGTCAGAGTTCTGTGGGAAGGATCTTCTAATTAAATGGTACAATTCTTCTACAACATTTTTCTGCAGCAATTAGTCCAAAACTGTCCATGAAAAAGTATATTTTTTCATACCATTGCAAGATATATCATCATACTAGCTTGTTTCACAGACACAACAATTTCCTAGCAATTTTTTAAAGATGTTTCTTCCATAATGCTCATGTCACATAGGTTGAAGAGAGTGTCTTGCTCACTTCAAATGCACAGTTAATTTTTTGTCATGATAGCAGCTAGTATCTTCATGTTGTATTATACTCTAAGGGAAAATACATCATATAAATAATAAGAGTGTTTCCAATTA
The DNA here is from genome assembly GCF_019279795.1 of Protopterus annectens. Lineage (NCBI taxonomy): Eukaryota > Metazoa > Chordata > Ceratodontiformes > Protopteridae > Protopterus > Protopterus annectens. Next base: position 657,442,786 of record NC_056728.1, read on the forward strand.
TAAAAGTCTACTTTTGGAGCACTCCAAAATCCAGATGCACACAAAGATTAAAGTACCATACAATTACTGATGCATAATATATTTGCCCTACTTATCTTATTGTTTAAAACTGGAAGAAGAAATCCAGATCATCCCGATTAAGAGCATAGAAATTCACTATCATCTGTTTATGTGAAATAATCTTTCTTACTCATATCAACCGGCCCATGTTGTTACAAATTATCTTTTCTATGCTAAACTTGAGATTATTACTAAACATAACATCCTGTCTTTGCTCCTCTTGGTTTAGAATTATTGAATACTATTTAGAATTTTGAGGTTTTTAACTTCTATGTTTGCAAATTTTTAACATGATTCCTTGTAGACATGTTTAATTATTCTGTCTTTCTGTCTGTCTGTCTGTCTCTCTCTCTATATATATATTTTTAATGGTTGCATAATTAACTTTCTATCAGATGTGTGCGACTTTCTATACTCTATAAGGCTAATGTTAGTGAATCTTGTTTTTTTTCTGTATTGAGTTAATTGAAAGCCATTACCCTCCATGCCTTTCCATGGCAGAGGATAGTTTTGATCCATCAGCCTCTGGGTTTAGTTCCAGCACACTTCCACTGTGTAACTCTGACTTCAGTGGCTGGGATACCCCTTCCATACAGAAGGCTCTTGGAAAAGTAGCTGCTAAAGCAATCACACAGGTGACTTTGTTATAGTTCAAAGAAGCCTTTGTTGAGCTCACATCATTTGTTTAATCATTTTGCACTTACCTTTTGTGGGAAAACAGTAAACCTTCAATTTTTTTGCATTAAAAATATAACATAGTCCTATACTGTGAAATGTTTATAATACTAGATATATTTACTGTCAACTGCATTAAGCAACTGGAATTATTTTTTTCCTTGCCTTGTTAAACCACTTCCTGATTGATTTCTTTGCATCAAGCCGTCAGATGATTGAGTAATTTATTATGATTTTACAGGTGTTCATCACATTTCAAAAAAAAGCTGTCTTTGCCAGATAAAACATGTATCCATTTAAAAAGAAATCAGCATTGTTATTCTTCACAAGTATTGAAAGTAATTCTGCAGAAATGTTAGACATTTTCAAAGGGATGGCATGCTCATTGTGATGTTAGACTTGTTTTCCACTGTAACACCATATTGCATAATATCTCCTTTCAGTAATAATATGAAAAAGTCAGTATGTACTTTGCATATCCTGATAATATGCAGGCTAAACAAGATCAGCAGTGCTGTATGATTCTGTTTTGACAGATATAACTCTGCTGCTGAGAACTCATTGTGCAAAATATTTGTGTAACATTTCACAGATATTCTAGCAATCCAGTAATATGTCTGTACATGAACTGCATGAAATATACTGCTTTATTTAACAATAAAAAGGAAATAATTAATGTGTTTTACAGATTTAAATAATTTTTCATTTGCTGTAACACTATTTACTAACATATTTTGCTGTTACAATAGTAATTATATTAATAGTCATGTATTAGTCTAATTATATACTTTTTATTATCTAATTATGCACTTTATTGTACACACCAAATCATAATAAGCTACCTATTTTCAGTATTTTGTAGACAGTACGCATATAAAATGTCAACAATTACTTCTGGGACCCTATATTGCTTATCATGAAGATGGCAATTGCATTATGTTTGTATTTTGCTGAACCAGCAAATAAAGATACGAATCTTAAAGTACTTCTTTTATTGTGCTGTCATTTCTTCCTGTATAGCACTGTTGTTTCTTCTTTGATGATGGTTTGAGATATGGCATATATTATAATATCACTATATTCATTTGGCATTGCTAATCAATCTAAATTAATTTATTATTGTCCTGATGTTAACGCTATTTGCATTAAGACATTGCAGTGTGACATTCCATTCTGCATGCACTTTGATCTCCAGGACTAAAACAAAATGCTTTTACCTTACAGAACAAATTGCAGACTGATGTTGCTATAGCTTAAAAACTGTTATGCATCAAAATGTATACACGTCAGAATGAGAAATGAAAGTATAGTTGTGTATGTTGAACTTGCCATTAGATGTTGTTCATATTGATCACTTCTACAGTAGCCTTAGCTATATGGGGTTATATCCTGCCAAGGACATAATTGTCTGCCAGCTTCCAAAGCTTCAAGACACATTTCCTGCACTAAACTGTCAAGCAGCTTGAGATATGCTGGCTAAAATACAAATTTGGGTGCAAAGTCCTTCTCAGCTTTCCTGTCAGCAGAGAGAGGAAGGCTGAACCCTGAAAGGACAAATTCAGGAATAACAAAAAATAAATGCCACACCTTGGCACAAAAAAACACATCAGAAAACAAGGGGGGTGGAGGGAGGGAGCAGTTACTGTGCCAGTGATCATTCGAACATCTACTGTTATGGTAAGTTCAGCTTAAACCATTGTACTATGCTCTTCATATTGATCACTGCTGCAGTAGCCTAAGTTATATGGGATAATTTACAATATCTAACTATATTTGGGTGGAGGAAGGAGAAGGGTCCAGGAGCCCCTGGAGAATGGTCCTAGAAAAACTTGATCTAGACCTAGACAAGGAATCAAGCTAACTTTATAAAAGTATATATAGCAGACCATGTAGCAGCTTCTAGAAAACTTCTAGAATCCAACCATTTCCAAATGAACTAACAGTGCTCTAGTAGAATGGACTTTGACACTGCCTGAAATAGATTTGTCATTGTGACTATAAAAAACTAAAACAAAGAGTAAAAAGGTCACACAGATAACCAACTGGTTAAAAAAATAGAAAAAGAAAAATCTAGCAAAGCTAGACTTCTAACTGTGTGATAACCATTTAGGTAATTACTCTTTAGTTTGTTATTTGGGATTTGACACCCTAATGTTTATGGTATCAGCTGGATATGACAACCCTGTGTTTCCAAAGGTCAAGCATTCTTCTTATGCTGTGCTGATGATGTCATAAGAAGGCAGAAACATGCATGTCCACAGCTAGAGGGGTTTGACTTTAATGGTCTGAAATTGTCCATAAATAGACTTAAAAATAAAAGAAAAAGTCATGGGCATTCATAATTACCATTTAGATGAAAACCTGATATCCTTAAGGAGTGATTTGCATAAAGCCCATGAGGCCTCTGATGCAAGAGGTTTAAGGTGTCACACAGTTAGATTTTTCTTTTTGTTTATTTTTTTTAATCATTGTGACTATAACAAAAGATTTGGAAATATACTGTTTTGACACAGATTGTCCCTTCTTAAATTTGCAAGAAGTGAACAACTGATTTGAAGATCTGAAAGATTTGGTTCTGTCAATATAGTACCTCAATTGTCTGTGGACATCCAAGGTACAGAGTTTTCTTTCTCCCTCATTTCTAATTTCAGGAAAGAAAATGGAGAAATGGACACTTTGGCTTAAAGAAAACTCAGATACCACTTTAGGCACCAAAGAAGGGTTAGTTATCAAAGAATTCCTGTCCCTATGGAAAATGAGGTAGGGTGACTCACCATAAGAAATTGCAACTCAGATAACCTTCTTGCAGAGGTCAACACAATCAGTAAAACTGTTTTCTGTGTTAAGAACCTCAAGTCAGTTAGATTAGATAGTTCAAATGGAACAAATGTTAGCTTTTCTAACACAAAATTAAGATCCCAAGGAGGAGGCTCCAGTTTATTTGGTGGCCCCTTACACAAACCTCCTTTCAAGAACATTTGAAATGAAGCTGCCTTGAAAGAGGAGGATCCAAGGGAAGATATGCTGGAATGGCTGATCAATGAACTGTGATAGAGGAATAAGAAAGGCCATAGGATAGTAACTCACTAATACTGTAAAACCAGAGAATAACTAGCCATGAATGGGTGCTGGTTATATTGCTGGCATGAACTAGAAAGCCTTTCGCATTTGCTAATATATGATTTTTAGTAGCAGGCTTTCTTCTCTCCGTTAATACCTGGATGTCCTCAGAAAACAGGTTCTAAAATAAATTAAGACCCTATCATCCAGGCAGTCAGCTGAAGATGATTGATGCTGGGGTGTATCAAACACTCCTGCTCTTGTGTGAATAGATACATTCTGTGAAAAACTTTGTGATTATTGTCCCTGGCACTTTCCAAAAGAAGGGAGAACCATGGTTGCCTGGTGCAGAAGGGAGTCACCACAATGATCTTGGAGGGTTCCTTCTGAATCTTCTGAAGTATCCCAGATATTACTGCAAAGGGTGGAAGGGTGTACAGGAACATTCCTGTTCAGGCATGACTGGACCTGCAGCAAGCCAAAAAAAAAAGTGACAGAAATTGAAGAACGAAAGAGAAAGATGGAGGCAACCAAATGACTCATGTTAAATATCAAATGACTTTATTTATAACAGTGGTAAATAGTGACAATAACTAATTGAAATCCAGGTATTTTAGCACTTCAGAAGTTCATATTTAGAATACTGCATTTTCTTTATGACTGAATAAGTAATGACATTTCATAACCCTCAGTGAATCTGAATCCACTGACAATTTGCTATAGCTGTATATGTCTGACAGTTTAACATGACAGCCTGATAAGTTGCAAACTATGGTTAAAGTTATTGAATTTCACCTTATTTTTATTTTATTCCAAGGTTCTTGCTTCCTTCTTGGTGTTTAACCAAACACAGTGATTCAGGGAACTAGTCTCATTTACCTGTGCTGATAACATCTTACAGTTATACTCAACCTCTTCTGCCTGCAATTATTGCAACAAAAATAAATAAGAGCAAAATCAAGACATTACTGAACCCGAGTGTAAGCAGTGTACTTCCAATGACTGTAATATTTAAGATATTTCTATAAGGTTTCCTCATATTTTTTTTATTAGGTAAAATAACTGTACACTTTACCTGTGCAACTCCCCCTTTTATCCTGTATTTTATCCTATCCACTATAACATGTATATTAGGAAAGGAAACATGTAACTCTGCAAATGTAAGCAATGCTCTAAAGCATGAAATAGTTATGGATACATTTTGGCTATGATGTAGGGAAGGTATCCATCCTGCAAGAAATTTATACCATGTGAATCTATGGTGAAATGAGTGCATGATTTGCAACTGAAACAAAGCTGTAAAAGGTGATACTGCACTTCTGCAGGTGATATATTTAGAGGCACCAAATACCTTTATGGAGGGAGAGTGACTGAGGCCTTGATCTATGCACCCTTGAAAAGTTTACTGCTGCAGCAACTCTACCAGATAGTCAATTTCAGGAAGGTAACTGGGGCTGTAAACAGCTTTAAAGTGACCAGTCTATGCTTGAATGAATTATTGCCATTAATTTTGACTTTTTGGTACATATAGTTTGCGTTGTTTTTTCTAGTTTGAGATTGTAATTATGCTTTCATAATTAGGTAGACCTGGAAAAAATAATTGAGCATCAAATAACTCATTATAGTGTGCATTAATGCAAATAGAGTGACAGGGATAGCCACTCAGCAGTGTAAACATGGTCTCTAAATTATTTAGTCACATTGATCAATGTCGATGTGACATCATTACCACATGGAAAATGGGGAAAAAAGACTGATGATGATAAATAACGAAGACAAAGACAAATAATTGCCTCCCACCTCCCTCCCCTACGAGACATGTTACTTCTGAATGTAAGATTTGTAGAAGCTGAGAAATGGTCTTGAAATGCCCAAAGCATTATCATTACATTTTACATGTGTTAGAGAAAGCTACTGCAGTGGCCCTTGGTAGAGCAAAATATAAATAAAAACTTTAGGAAATACATTTCCTGCTAAACTTTTTTACCAGATAAACTGAATTATGAACATGGTAATGCTGCATCAACTGTATGAAGCAGTAGCCTTAAAGGTCCGTTATTGAAGCATAATTTATTTCATAGTACAGCCAAACCATTTTACTTTACAATAAAAATGAAATGTAACTCTGCAAGTAGTTCAAAAATGTATGTTATATACTAACTTTTCCGCAGGTTTCAACATTTATGGCCATGAAATTGCCACAATTAATATAGTTATGCTACTTTTTTTAAGCTTGAAAAAAACATGAAAGCAAATTCGTGTAGCCATTATTAACCATTATTAACCTCTATTAATTATTACCCCCCACAAAGGTAACCACCATCAAAAACTTTTCCAAAGCTGACTTTGGGCTCCTAAAAACAGAGGTGGCTAACTTCATGGCATCCATGTCAATGGAAAATAGATACATGACTGCCGAATCTAGTGTGATCTAGAACTAGTGTAATCCAGGAACAGATTTGCTGTATCCAGGACTGTTGGTAAGCTTCTGAGCCCCCCCCCAAGCCCTTCTGTGTTGGAGAGAAGCCTTCTAGCTTATCAGTGGGAGTGGTAAGCACTAAGTAACCTATCTACCACAGGAGGAGTGGTTTCTGGCCCAGAAATTATAGTTTATTGGCTGTTTGGGAAGCTTTACCACCTCTTTCAACCTTCTGATTTAAAAGCCTGAGTTTGCACTTGTTTCCTGCCTTTCCTGTTACTAGTCTAGTCCAGATACAGATTTTCTGTATCCAGGACCCTTTGTAAGCTTCTGAGCCCCCCAAGCCTTTCCGTGTTGGAGGGAAGCCTTCTAGCTTATCAGTGGGAGTGGTAAGCACTAGGAAGCCTATCCTCCATGGGAAGAGTTTGTTTTGGCCCAGAAATTGTAGTTTATTTGGCTGTTTGGGCAGTTTTCTATCGCTCTAAACTTGCTGGCTTAAAAGCCTACATTTGTACTTGTTCCCCACCTTTCCTGTAACTGGTCTAGTCCAGGTACAGATTTGTTGTATTCCAGGACTCTTTGTAAGCTTCTGAGCCCCCAAGCCTTTCTGTGTTGGAGGGAAGCCTTCTAGCTTATCAGTGGGAGTGGTAAGTGTTAGGTAGTCTATCTAACACAAGAGGAGTGGCTCCTGGCCCAGAAATTGTAGCTATTGCCTTTTGGGCAGTTTTTTTCCATCTCTTTCAACGTTCTGGTTTAAAAGCCGCACTTGTGCTTGTTTTCCACTTTTCCTGTAACTAGCTTAGTGCAGATACAGAGTTGCTGTATCCAGGACTGTTGGTAAGCTTCTGAGCCCCGTAAGCCTTTCTGTGTTGGAGGAAAGCCTTCTAGCTTATCAGTGGGAGTGGTAAGCAATAGGTAGCCTGTCTACCATGAGGGGAGAGGTTCTTGGCCCAGAAATTGTAGTTTATTGACCATTTAGACAGTTTGTCTCTCTCTTTCAACTTTCTGGTTTAAAAGACCACATCTGTGCCTGTTTCCCATGTTTCCTGTAACTAACCTACTGGTAGCACTAGAAAGCCTTAAACTGATACAAGCCTTCTAGCTTAGGAGAGAGACTTTGGAGTGATTAAGTATCAGTTTTCTGTACTTTCTTGCTGTACTTAACTGTTTTGCACCTAAACACAGATTTTCCAGCGTTTATTGTGATTTAAAAGCTTGTTTTTTTTCACATATTGTACTTATTTGACTGTCTGCACTTTTAAGAAGCTGTTTTTTGTTTAAAGAAGTTGTTTAACTGTTGTAGGCTACACATTAAAGTGCAATAGCCTTTTCTGATCGTTTGTAGTTGTTTAGAGCTGTTTTGAGTGTATTATTTACTGTTTTTGCCTTATCTTTTCAAAAAACAACAAAAAAAAATACTTGTTTCCCGCCTTTCTAAGCTAGTATAGTCCAGTTTTCAGACTAGTGCTGAATTCAGGGCTGTGATACTAGTTTCTGAGTTGCCCATACCTTACTTGGATAGAAGGAAGTTTCTCTGTTCACCTGTGAGAGAGGGGAGCTTTGAGAAACCTATCTGTCCCTGGAGGAGTGGTTCCAGCCAAGAAGTTAGTAGTTTATTAGCCATTTTGGGCTAATTTCTCTCTCTTTCATTTCCCTACTATAAAAACCACGTCTGCATGGTTTTGCGCACCAGGCAGTGCTGGTTAGCTATGGTTAAATTATTCCTGGCTCACTAAGTCTCCTCTTCAGGTATTCCCTTGAAACTAGTCTAACTCTCAACCTAAGCACTCAAAAAGCATCTTACAGCCCAGCACTTGCTCAGACCTAATAGCAAGCACTAATATACCTTGACACTGATTGCCCAGCAGGGCAAGACTCTTTATTCACCCCTCACTAAACAAGCGACTAAGCAGCTCACCCTACTGTTCAGGCATGACCAAAGGACAACTTCAGGTGCACTCTCCAGTCCAGCTGGTGAATCTGGGTATCCTCAGGCAATGTTACAACTACTTCATGTACACAGACAACCCTCTCCTCCTACCACAAAACACTAACATACACGAGAGATGCAATTATACAGCCAAACTGGAAGCTAAGCTGTCTCCACCCAAGACTGGAACAGACAGCCAAGAGGAGAAGGTTAACACTTGCACCATAACTCCAGCCACACACAGACCTACTAAAACAGCACTGGCAAAAAATACACATAATCATACTCGGAGGCTCTAAATAGAAACCCGCAAAAGCATCAGAGACCTCCAAAGCAGACACCCAAAAAACCTGCACTTCCCGTCACAAACCAGACAGCACATAAAACACAAAATCAGTGTGCTGCACAATCACAGCCCTTAAGGCAAAATAACATACCTAACACACTAGTAATAGGTTCATAGGTTCATAGGTTCATAGGTTTATACTAGGCTATCTGCCCTAAGGCATTTATAAGCCTAGCCCAGAGTTTTTGTGGCTTACGCCACCCCTTATGTTAAAAAATACTGTGCCCATTAGTTTGTTGTGCCTCTGTCCAGCAGTGACACAGAGATGATTCCTGGGGTAAACCTACGATCTCCCATCCACCGGTCAAGATTTCTCTTGAACAGAGCCAGCGAGGTGCTCTGCCTCACATGGATCTTGATTTTATTCCACAACATAGGGAGTCTCTGGGTGACAAATCTATCCCTCCAGCATGTCCTATTTATATCCGTGCTAAGGATTAAGTCGCTTGCTCTAGTGGATCTGGTAGATTTGGATTTTTTGAGGTGGAGCATGTCCATTAATTCCTGGTTGGACATGGCCTTGTATGTCAGGCACAGGTCACCTCTGAGCAGACGGTATGCGACTGAATAGAGCTGGAGTTTATTCAGTCTGGCAGCATATGACAGATTTTGGAGTCCCTTTATCCTTTTGGTGAGGAACTTTTGGGGTCTCTCCAATTGCTGCAGGTGTCGGGTGAGATACATCCCGAATGGGGCATTGTACTCGATCATTGGTCTGATAAGTGAAGAGTACAGGGGAACAATGACCTCACTTGATCTGGATGTGAATCCCTTCATGATCAGGTGGGCAATGTAGAAGATTTTTCTAACCACTTTAGCAATGTGAGTGTCAAAAGAAAGGCCACTGTCAACCTGGGTCCCCAGGTCCCTGATAACCTCTTCTGTGCTTAGTGGATTGCCACCTATATGGTAGCTTGGGGTTACCTTGTTTTTCCCGAAGGGTATGACTATACATTTTTTGGCATTTAACTTCAGGCCATGGCTCTGGCACCAGCTATCAGTTTTCGTGAGACCCCACTGAAGGATATCTGTGTCTGATGTACTTTCCACTATGGCTCCCAGTTTGCAGTCATCTGCAAACTTTGTCAGCCATAGTCCTCCTATGTTAGCCTGTACTTCTGAGAAGTAGATGCTGAACAACAGGGGGCCAAGGACTGAGCCCTGTGGGACACCACTTGTGACCGGCTTGGAGTCTGACATGGCGCCAGCTACTCTAACCCTGTGGGTTCTGTCCTTTAGCCTATTTGCAACCCATCTTGTGACATATGGGTTTACATTTAAGCTGGTAAGTTTCTCTATAATACCCGAGTGGGGTATTGTGTCGAAAGCTTTTGCAAGGCCAAGGTAGGCTGTATGGACTGCCTTTCCCTCATCAATGGCCTTTGTGACTGTTTCAAAGATGTCGACCAAGTTCAAAAGGCATGATCTGCCCTTGACAAAGCCAAACTGGGTCGGGTCCAATGTCTGCAAGTCCCCTATGTCTTTGTTTATGAGTTCCATTATGATCCTCTCCATAGCTTTGCAGACCAGGCTTGTTAAGCTTATGGAGCGGTAATTACCAGGGTCCGTAGAGGCACCGCCTTTGTGGAGTGGGACCACAGTTGCCATACGCCACTCCTTGGGCACGTATCCTGTGGTAAGGCTAAGAATAAACAGCTGCTTTATGTGCGGGTTTAGTTCCTCATTGAGTTCGTGTAGCACACAGCTGGGGACACCATCCGGTCCCATTGATGCTGTGTTTTTAGCTTTAGAGAGAGCAGCTTTCACCTGCGCATTGGAGATGTCTGGGAGGCTGCACTCCGCTGGGATAGTTATCTCTCCTTTTGGGGGGGAGAGGGGGGTGAAGTTTGCACTGAACCTGTCTGCCAGTATGCTGGCAATGTCTGTGGGTTCAGTGATTTTTGTATCATTTTGGACTAATTCTGAGCATATCTGGGAGTTTCCACCCAGGTTTCTAACATAGCTGAAGAAGGCCTTATGATTGTCTTTTGAATCTATGGCAATTTTTCTCTCAAAGTTGGCCTTGGATGATTTTATGAGTGCTCGTATTTTTTACTAATAATGATCAAAGGTGTCTTCTCTTTTATGGATTTTGCTCTATCATGTAACAGCTTTCTCCTCTTATTGTAAAGTTTGTTTATGGCTGGGGTCCACCAGACTGGACGTTTGCCCTTGGTGGAAAGAGTCTTGGTTTTATTAGGGATTGCCTGATCCATGCAGTCCTGGAGGTGTTCGTAGAAGGCATTTGTAAGGGCTTCCGCAGCTTGGGTTGTGGTTTCCACTGGCTCGGGGGCCTTGAAGGATACCACACCAGTCTTGAGTAGTGTGAAATTTGCTATAGAGAAGTTCTTCACTGTGGTCTTTTTTGTTTGGGGTGGGGGCGGGATGTGGATATCCAGTGAGATTAGTTTATGATCTGATCTCACCAATGAGGGATATGCTTCCGGTGTGGAGCATTTTGTCCCCATGTTTGTGATGATGAGATCTAGTATATTTTCTCCACTTGTGGGAACGGTGACTAGTTGTTCCATGGCATTTGAATTTATGAACTCCAGGAACCTTTGGGCTAGAAAGTTTGGGCTTGAGTAATGTTCCAAGTCTATATTCGGGTAGTTGAAGTCACCCAATATAATGGTGTTTGGAGATACTTTTATACCCTCCAGTGTCTTCAGGAAGGCTGTGTGGGGTTCCTGAGTTTGAGAGGGTGGCCTGTAGCATGCTACAAATTGTAGAGCAGTTTTGCCTATGGTTAATTGCACCTGGATGGTTTCTGATGCTTCGTGCATTGCCACCAACCTGGAGGTGTGGGTATCCTTGATGAATATGGATACACCCCCTCCTTTTGTGGTCACTCTATAGTCAGGCACACTGACGTCCCACTTACTAGGCTTGACAAGCAGAAGGTTACTGTTAGCTGCCTGTCGGGAGCCAGAATCTGCCACATAACACAAGCACTTAGGTCACTCCAGAACAAGTACAAATATGACTCTGTCTTTGTTCATGTTGGTGTAAATGACCTGAGACGTACCTCCCTGGACTACATGAAAAGAGACAAGAAAGAGCTCTCTGATCATGTAGCCCAGGCTGGTATGACCCTGACCCTGAGTAGCATCCTGCCCTCACAAAGAATGATACCTCAGTATAAAGAAAAAATTATCAATTTCAACAATTGGCTAAGCTTCTGGTGTCATTCAGAGGGGATCCAGTGTCTGTCAGCTTGGGACGACTTTCTTGACAAGCCACGTTGCTTCGCAAGAGATGGCTTGCACCTGTCACCCCTAGGCTTTCGAATACTGGCCAAGGCTCTTGCTGCCCCCATAGTGCCTTTTTTAGGCAAGGCTCAAAAGTCAAACCCACCTCCGTAAACAGCACAATTAACAAAAAACTGTGGGTTATGCTACTCAATGCCAGGAGTTTATATATCAAAATGCACACGCTATAAGCACTCGTCAGTATAGAGAACATCGACATCTATGCAGTAACTGAAACCTGGTTCAAGGCTCCAGAGAGCACCTCAGAACTACCGGGCTACAACTCATACCACACGATTCATCCACAGAACATGGACCAAAACACAAAAGGAGGGGGTGTATCTGTATTCATCAAGGATACCTACACCTCCAAGTTAGTGGTGCAGCATGATACCTCTGAGATCATCCATGTGCAACTAACATCGGGCAAATCCGCAATGCAAATTGTGGCCTGCTACAGATCACCCTCCATGACTCAGGACCACCACTCCACCTTTCTGGAGACACTGGAAAACATGAAGGTCCTACCAAACACCCTGATATTGGGCGATTTCAATTACCCTACCATTCACTGGGAAAACTACTCAAGTACAAATTCCCAGGCCCAGCGTTTCTTGGAATTCCTCATCTCAAATGCCCTGCTTCAGCTGGTAAACTCCCCTACCAGAGGTGAAAACATATTGGAACTGGTCATCACCAACATGGGCAACAGGTGTTCCACACCAGAGGTCAACCCATCACTGGTTAGATCAGACCATAAACTAATCACTCTGGATCTCCACACCCCACCACCACCTTCAACTAAGGAAACCACAGTAAAAAACTTTTCTAAAGCAAACTTCACCCTACTTAATACAGAGGTGGTAAGTTTCACAGCCCTCACGCTAAAGGATAATGCTGCCCAAGATGCAGAAACCTTTACAAATGCACTCTATGAGTACCTACAAGGATGCATGGATTGTGCCATCCCTAGCAAAACCAAGCCTCACTCCTCTAAGAGAAGGAACCGAGTTTGGTGGACCCCTGCAATAAACAGGCTATACAATAGAAGGAGGAAACTAGTTCAGAAAAAAAGCAAATCCGAAGAAGGAAAGACATCTCTGATCAGTATCAGTAAGTAACGGAGGTCCCTCATGAAATCATCCAAGGCTAACTATGAAAAAAAAATAGCCAAGGATTCAAAAGATAACCACAAAGCCTTCTTTAGCTATGTTAAGAATCTAAGTGGCAACTCACAGATATGCACTAAACTAATGCAAAATAGCACAAAATATACTGAACCTACTGATATTGCCAACATCCTGGCAGATAGATTCAGTGCAAACTTCACTCCACTCCCACCTCCAAAAGAGCCCACAACAATACCGTAAAAGTGTAGTGTCCCAAAAATCACAGGCGCACAGGTGAAAACAGCCCTTTCAAAAGCCAAAAACACACCGTCAGTGGGACCAGATGGTGTCCCAGGCTACGTCTTGCATGAACTACAGAACAAACTAACCCCCCCACCTAAACACACTGTTCAACCTCAGCCTCTCCACAGGCTACGTGCACATAGAATGGCACACAGCAATGGTTATTCCTCTCCACAAAGGAAGGGCCACAACTAACCCTGGTAATTATCCACCCCATAAGCCTGACTAGCCTGGTCTGCAAGGCTATGGAACGCATCATCATGGAACTCATTAACAAAGACATTGAGAACCTCCAGACACTTGGCCCAACCCAGTTCGGCTTTGTTAAGGGCAGATCATGCCTACTAAACCTGGTTGACTTTTTCGAGACAGTCACCAAGGCCATAGATGAGGGAAAGGTGGTTCACACAGCCTACCTGGACCTTGCCAAGGCTTTCAACACCATTCCCCACTCGGGTATTACAGAAAAGCTCACCAGCTTGAACATAAATCCCTACATCATGAGTTGGGTTGCCAACTGGCTTACAGACAGAACTCACACAGTGAGAATAGCAGGCTCCAGGTCCGACTCTAAACCAGTCACAAGTGTTGTACCGCAAAGCCGGGTCCTGGGACCCCTACTGTTTGGCATATACTTCTCGGAAGTATAGGCAAACACAGGAGGATAATGGCTGACCAAGTTCACCGATGACTGCAAACTGGAAGCCATAATTGACTCTCCGGCTGATACGGACATCCTCCAAAAGGGCCTTACTGAGATGGACACCTGGTGTCAAAGTCATAGCCTCAAGCTAAATGCCAAAAAATGCATAGTCATCCCATTTGGGGGAAACAAAACACCCACGAATTACCACATAGGTGGCAGCCCCCTTAATACAGAAGAGGTAATAAGAGATCTGGGGACCCAGGTAGATAGTAATCTCTCCTTTGACAATCATATTGCCAAAGTAGTTAAGAAATCCTTCTATGTGGCTCATCTAATTACTAAAGGGTTCTCATCTAGAAATAAAGAGGTTATAGTGCCCCTCTACTCGTCACTCATTAGACCCATCATAGAGTACAATGCCCCATTTAGGATGTACCTCACAAGGCACTTCCAACTGCTGGAAAGACCACAAAAAGTACCTCACCAAGAGGATTACTGGTCCCTAACATATGTCCTATTCAGCCCAACTGAAAAAACTCCGAATGTACTCAGTGGCATATCGCTTACTCAGAGGTGATCTCTGCCTGACTTACAAAGCCATGTCCAACACAAAATTGATGGACATGCTCCACCTAATGAAATCTAAGACACTGCAGGCCACATGCTCTAGTGAGTTAAACCTCACCACAACAACAAATAGAACATGCTGGAGGGATAGATTCCTGTCACAGAGACTCCCCATGCTTTGGAAAAAAATTCCAAATTACATCAGGCAGAGCCCCTCACTAACACTCTTCAAGAGAAACATTGACGAGTGGATGGGTAACAGAAAATACACCCCTGGGATCACTTCATTGGCTCTGCTTGACAGAGAATCAGTTAATTAATCAATGGGGTGGCAAAAGCTGACACACTCTGGCTATGCTTATAAATGCCCTTGGGCAGATAGCCTAGTACCTACCTATGAACCTATGAATCATACACCAATGCACTGTACAAACATGTATATAAATGCATGGAACTAGCCATACCCAACAGAACCAAGACTCTCTCCTCCAAAAAAGAAAGCCAATCTTGTGGATCCCTGCCATTAATAAACTCTACAACATAAGGAAGAAACTGTTGCAGAAAAGGTGAAGTCCCAAGACTGAAAAAACTCCCTTATTAGCCTCAACAAAAACTTGAGATCCCTCATCAAAACTTCTAAAGCCCGCTATGAAGGCAGAATTGCAGCAGACACTAAAAACAACAACAAAACCTTCTATAGTTATATCAAAAATCTCCACGGCAATACCCAGGTTTGCTGTAAGTTACTGCACAATGGTACCTCCTATACTGAGCCAACAGATATTGCCAACATACTGGCCAACAGATTCAGTGCCAACATTAATCCCTCTCTCCCCCATAAAGGACCCATCACAATACCGGAGGAATGCCAGGGAGCCAGCATTACTGCAGCACAGGTTAAAGCTGCATTGTCCAAGTCCAAGAATACAGCTTCCATGGGACCCGTCAATATCCCTGGATGTGTTCTACATGAACTACAAAGTGAAATGGCATCCCATCTGTGTGCCTGTTTAATCGCAGACTCACCTCAGGCTTTGTCCCTACTGAATTGCACACTGCTACAGTCATCCCTCTCCATGAAGGGGGAGCGACTACAGACCCTGGGAATTATCGCGCCATTAGCCTGATGAGTCTGATGTAAGGCTATGTAGTGCATCATCATGGACCTAATTAACAAGGATATAGGAAAACTCCAAACTGTAGATCCCACACAATTTGGTTTTGTGAAAGGTAGATCATGCCTGCTCAACCTGGTTGACTTCTTTGACTCAGTCACCAGAGCTGTGGAAGAAAGCGAGGCAGATCATACAGCCTACCTCAATCTGGCCAAGGCCTTTGATACTATTCCTCACTCAGGAATTATTGATGAACACCAAACTAGGCAACAACCCCTATATCACTAGGTGGGTCACAAATTGGCTCACAGATAGAACCCACAGTGTGAAAGTAGCAGACTTCAAGTCAGACTGCCAGCCAGTCACAAGTCGAGTCTCACAGAGATCAGTCCTGGGTCCTTTCCAGTTTGGTATCTACTTATCAGAAGTTCAGGCCAACACAGAGGGACTCTGGCTGACCAGGTTCACAGATGACTGCAAGCTGGAAGCCATTATTAACTCACCAAGTAATGTAGACATCCTACAGAAAGACCTCACTGAGACAAATGACTGCTGTTGAAACCATGGCCTTAAGCTTAATGCCAAGAAATGCGTTGTCTTCCCATATGGGAAAAACTCAGTCCCTACTAATTACCACATTGATAGGAGCCCACTGAACACTGAATGCATTATAAATGTTTTGGGGACACAAGTTGACAGCAAACTCTCCTTCGATAACCAAACTGTTACCGTGATCAGAAAGTCCTTCTATGTGGCACATCTCATTACCAAGGGTTTTGCAGCCAGGAAGAAAGAGGTTATCATCTCTCTCTACTCTTCCCTCATTAGACCAGTCATCATATAATGCCCCATTTGGCATGTACCTCACTAGACACCTGCAACAGCTGGAGAGGCCACAAAAGTATCTCACAAAGAGGATCCTAGGCCTTAAACACATGTCATGCACAGACAGACTCAAAAAACTGCAGCTATTCTCTGTCTCATATCATCTACTAAGAGGTGATCTCTGTTTGACTTACAAAGCCATGTCTGACACAGCTCTGTTAGAAATGCTACATCTAAAGAAATCCCAGTCCCTCCACACCACATGATCCAGAGACATCAACCTCATTACCATAATCAACAGAAGATGTTGAAGGGACAAGTTCATAACCCAGACGATGCTCATGATCTGGAACAGACTTCTCATACATGTCAAGCAGAGCACCTCACTGACCCTCTTCAAGAGAAATCTTGATGAGTAGATGGGAAATAGAAAGTTCACCCCGGGGATCACTCCAGTGGCTCTACTTGATAAAGGCACTAGGAACTAACGTTGGGTGGCATGATGCCAGGGCACTTCTATGCCTTAGGCTTGTAAAAGCTCCAGGGCCATTAGCCTAGTACACAACTATGAACCTATGAACCTCCAAGAACACACAGACCATGAAGAATTCCACAGGAATAAAATACTCAGCCACACTGAAAATTATTTTATACTTTTATTACCACACAACACAATAGTTAAGCTCTTCCATCTCTCTGAACATAATTTCTTAGCGTGAAGCATTTGTGTGTGTGTGCATGTAAATGTATGCTACTTTAATTCAGAAGAAAAGGAATACTACTTTAGAACTCTGATCTCCGTGCCTGCACCTCTGTAGTCCACATTGCCAGCTGGTCACTCCACCACCATTGCTGGTTATCATACCTGTGCCTGCACTGATTTCTGAGTATTGGATGCCTGTCATTGAAGACAGGTAATCTGTCATCTCCATCTGGATGTCAAACTTCTTCCATGTGCCACCAGCAACAGCACCTTCTAACTTCTGCAGGTATAATATCAGTAGATTACTAAAGATAATGTTAGTCTTTTTCTCTGACCAGCCTGTAGCATGACCCTTGACTTTAATAGTCTGCATGTTATTTCTTCCAAGTTCAAATGTGAATGATTATGTAAATATGAAACTGAAAGTATTAAGGTGTGAACTTTGCCCACTAGGGCACATCACTCTGTCTTGCCCCTTATATCTTCTGCTGGCTTCTGCTGGTACAGAAAAGCAGGTGCATTTCCAGACTGTTGCCATGCTTACCCACATTGCATCATTAGGTTTAGGCTCTCTCGATGTTTAAAAAATCTGATGTGATTTCAGAGAACTAAATATGAATATCTTGAGTTGGACCAAACTTTTGTCTGTCTTTTTACTGTTATCCATTTTGGAAAACAATGGGCTCCTCACTTATAAAAATGGTCAATATAAAATGAGAATTAAATAAAATGATTTAAAGCAGTCACATTTAAGTTAAAATTATTGAAAATGGGTAGTCATTAGTACATTTCCCCTGACATATTTATGATTAGCCTCTGAATCACCAGTAAGACAGGAAATCTTGTAATAGTACAGTAGTTTTAAATGCAATAATTTGGAAAATGTAAGGTGTCATATACTAGATGTCATCTCTTCACTTGATTAGCTGTGTATCATGGAAAAGCCTATTGGAAGAGATGTTATGGTGCTGCTGATGTTTGCTGGCCACCGCTGTTATCATCACAGGAGGGACAAACAATAGACAGTATTGCACTGCGACTATCTATGACTGACTGTTGCAGTTTTGCACCAGACTGATGCATGACCATGTTATTTAGAATACAGCAGACCATAAACATTCTGCTTGCAATAACAAGCTCATACTGAATGGCTTTCCTGACTTTTCTGGGCAAAAGAAATGGATTTTGATAGGCCAGACACTCATACTGTGACTATCCATGTTGGGGACATGCAGAGTAAAGCACTCCTCAGCAGATCCTGTGGGTTATGTACTGGTGTTATTTGCCAAGGTTTGAGTGGTTAGACTGTGTCACCTGGAAAATAAAACATGAGGAAGACACAGGGATAATTACTCAGTGCTAACAATGCCAATGTAAAGACTAAGAAATAAATATAGTTAAAATTAGAACAGTTTGCACTCAAAAAGTAGGTGACTATGAGGAAACGTACATTGTAGAATAAGAAGATTCAGGGGACTTGTGGTTCAAATGTGAGAATTAGCATTGTGATAAAGTGATGAAAGCCTTCTAAGCCTTTATTTAATAATTTCAGTAAAGAGTTGTACTATTTTCCTTTGAACTGGTCTAACTGTTGAAATTGAATCCTAGTTGCTTTTTTGTTGCAGAAGTAGAAAACCATCCCAAGCAGTGTCAGTGGTGTAAGAGGCAGCACACTTAACTTTTGGTGCAGAAGGCTGTGGGTTCTATTCCCAGATCAGGTAGATTGATTGCTGACACTTCAATGCAGCACTCCTGAATGTGTCATCCTTTGGATGAGATGTTAAACTGAAGCCCTGTCTGCATGTGTCTGTGGTATTTCAGGTAAATGTAAAGATCCCATGGCATTTCCTGAAAAGATTAGGGAAAGATTCCCTGGCTAAATTTCTTCCTGTAGTATAAATGTAACAAATGGCACCAAAACCAAGACAGTAAGCGCTTTCACATTCATCTAACGCTTCTTCAGACTTCAGACAAACACCATCAATCCACATCTTATATACATATACTTAATTAATTACTAATTTCACTAATTGATCATAAAACTTTAAAGTGCCAATGTGCCTTTTGTAAAAATGTAAAAACATAAAAACATTCATGACTTCATTTCCCAATCACAATAATCATAAATAAAAGTGTAAATATAAAATTCATAGCTAAATGAGTACATATAGTTAGATATTTATTGGTTTACTTTTGATATATATTACAACTATTAATGTTTAAATGACTTAGCTGCCAGAAAGGGCTTCAACGTTACGATACAATCTTAAAAGAACGACAAGATGAATTAGTAAATAATTTTGTCTCAAGAGGGTATGATAGAAGAAAGGTACAGGCCACCAGATCATCTTGTGACAAGCAGAGGTCCAGTAAAGGCAAACCATTCTTTCATAGGGACAGCAATGATAAGGGTCCATTAAATGGTAACATGAAGGACATGAAGAGCAGGTTGGTTATTCCCTTTACCAATAGAAATGGACAAGTTAGACGAATAATAGAGAATAATTGGAAGTTATTAGTGATGGATGAGAAAATCAAAACTATAGTGGATGACAAACCCAACATAGCATATAGGAACATGAAGTCCCTTAAGAGGCTTCTGTTATGAAAAAAATGAGGAAAGATCCCTAGTGTCACAGAGGAAAGGGACATTTCCATGTCGTACCTGCAATCAATGTCAATACATTGCGGACGACAATGTTTTTGTACTTCCAGTTACAGGTTACACCTATACTTTTACACATTATGCAGATTGTAGAACAAAGGATTTAATATATTTGGCCAAATGCTCGCTCTGTGACAAGTATTATGTAGGAAAGACAAACAGGACATTGCGTGAGCGTGTTAGAGAGCATATATATGCAGTAAATAGAGAGAACACCACAAATGCTTTAGCACGCCACATCATTGAATATGGGACCACACATAGTTTCAAGTTTAGAGTATTGGAATTAGTTAGGAGAACAAGTAGGTTAGGGAATGTGAGGAATTACACAGAAGAAATAGAAAATAAATGGATTATTAGGTTACAGGCTCATAAATACGGGCTCAACGATAAAATAACGTTGAAGCCCTTTCTGGCAGCTAAGTCATTTAAACATTAATAGTTGTAATATATATCAAAAGTAAACCAATAAATATCTAACTATATGCACTCATTTAGCTATGAATTTTATATTTACACTTTTATTTATGATTATTGTGATTGGGAAATGAAGTCATGAATGTTTTTATGTTTTTACATTTTTACAAAAGGCACATTGGCACTTTAAAGTTTTATGATCAATTAGTGAAATTAGTAATTAATTAAGTATATGTATATAAGATGTGGATTGATGGTGTTTGTTTGAAGTCTGAAGAAGCGTTAGATGAACGTGAAAGCGCTTACTGTCTTGTTTTTGGTGCCGTTTGTTTCATTAAACTATCAACTTCTGCAACAGTGGTGATTTTATCTAGTCCGTGGTGTATTCCTTGAATTTTTATCCTGTTCATTGTTTGCTGCTTTTTTCAAGGATACTTTACTCGACAGGATTATTATTTTTCTTGTAGTATAAATGTCACCTTGAATCTCCACTGAAAAGAGACTATCAGCCTCATCAACAAAGGATAAATTAAAAAACATGCATAAATGTTGATAGATTGCTGGCTGGAGTAGGGTTGCATGTATTTACTATTGTTGTCTGAGGCTCAAAAGCATTTTAATTAGGACTTCAACTTCTATTTTTTGCCTTTCTCGGGTATTTAACAAGAGAGTTTGTTTCTAAAATTGTTCTTCTTCTACTTGCTGTATTCTTAAATTTAGTAGTTGTCAAATAAATTGTTAAAATCAGACTGTAAAAATCATTAGGCTTTTCAAAATGACAGTCAATAACACAGGATGCTCAGGTTCAAATAACGTTTCTTTACTAATGTACATTAGGAGGCAAAAAACTATACAAAACAAGTATAGAGTTTTGACTAACATGATACAGGAAGTAAACTTCTTTAAATACACTATACATTCAAGCTGTGCCCACCTTACTGACGTGGTCAGTCACAGGGCACCTACATCATAACAGTCTACAATATTCTATTCATAAGAAAGTGCTGAGGTTATACTTTTTAAAAACTTTCCCATGAGAATAATACAATATTGCAATATTGCAAGGCACCTTGTCAATTACAATGTCTTTCTGTAAATGTTGCTCTTCCAAGGTTCCAGGCCTGTACGAATACAATAGTCAGTTCATTTCTTAATACGTCCATTTGTTTCTCTGGTAAGCAGCTGTACTCTATCTTCGATAGAGCTCACAAGGCCATCCTCCTCGGTGGAAGGAAGAAAGATATACATGCACACATATTTATTTCTCTCTAACCCAGCAGATAATAATTGCTGAAAGACATAAGCCTGCTGAGCTGGCTACTGCCAGGGTCAGAGGTTAACCACACTGCAGCTAAGCTTCAAGCAATTACATGCAAGATCATTTCTACTGCCATATTGTTAAATATAATCAAATGCATTACATATTATACTGTTTCTAAACTAGCACTACATATATGTTTAAGTACATATTTTTCTAACATTCTCCCTCCTTTTAATGCTTTTTATTCTATTCAGAAACATAAACAATATTGTTTCATTCCCTAGCCTCTTCCTCTCTGGAACTTTCAACTAGGCAAGTCATTTGTTTTGTATTTCAGAAAGAATTTCATTTGGTATTAACAGATTCAACTCCAGGTCTTGGTACATAGTCTCAGTTACAGATACATCAACAAAATCTTTGATTAATCTTTTCATGCAGGAAATTCCACAGTAAACACATGCTCCCATTAGGAGTATACCCACACAAATAGCAATTAAAATGTTCAATAGGATGGAACCCCACCCCCCCCAAACAGATTCTGGAAAAAGTCCGTCAGTGGGTTTGGGCCTGGTTTAGTCATTGCTGATACTTGCTGAATTACCTCTAGGTGATTATTTGTCTCGTGACGATTCTCAGGGATAAAAGCACAGCATTCTTCTTCGTGTACCACCTCTTGCCGCGAGGGTGAAGTAAAGAGCCATTCGATTTTGTAGCACAACAGTTCTCATTGCATTCAGTTCATCAGTCACCAATTCTAGGGCAGAAAAAGTTGCATTACTCATTACTTCGAGAAATCTTGACAGCTTCCTCAGCTCCCAGATCGATTTGACTGCTCCATAGGCTGGTAGTATTCCTGCCCAGGATATAACACTGTTGCCCAAGTCCATATGAGTCAATTTATTTTTGTCTTTTACTGAATTATGGTCTTTCCAACCAGCTTCGATCTTCCCAACTGGATTCACAGGTTTCTTAACTGGACCTTCAGATTTTCGAGCTGTTTCCCTTACATTTCGTATCTTACCCAAAGGTAATTCTGCAGTATGTCTTATTGCTGGAACCAGATAACCCAAAAAACAACTGCAGGACCAATTCTCAGGTAACCATTCATATGCCTTTTTCCCACAAATAAAATCATTACTTTGGTACTAATATGTGTTATCCCTGCATGAAACATTTTCCTATCTTTAATAGACAATTGTTTAGTTAAGACTGGATTGTCACGTACTGCATTTAATGTAGTTTTCATTGAACTCAGATATGAATCATAGTTAGTATTACAAACAGTACCCCACTTCTGACTTTAATGTAACATTTATAAGACATTGTTATATTACAATTACTCCAGCCCACCTGGAGGGTATCACTTTGTAGAAACATACAACTCCTTTTTGTGTGACAGGTAAAAATAAAGCTATTTTGTCCTGTGATCTCACAGTTCCTGTATCAAAAACAAATTTTCCCAAGTCTCATTTATCCCCAGAGGGACAGCGGACATTAACAGTCTTTTATATGCTGTTGGTATAGCTGTACAAACTCAGCAATTTGAAATGTTCATAGTCTCTGCATACACACGTTTCATGGCCAGGTATGTGTTAAAATTTGGATGCCAGTCTATAAACAGTTCATCACGTCTTCTCACTTTCACTCGTGTGGTTGAGTGCAGGAAAAACCACAATAAGAGAAAAATTGTCACACATAGTCAACAAATGCACAGCTAACAAAATAATTATGCAATAGTTCTGGGGTTGCTCTGCTTTTCTATTTGCTTTACTCTTGGCCATTTTGCCCTTGTGTATCAGTCACAAAGTTCTTATCAGATTGAAAGTTCTTTACCGGTTTGTTCTGTCTTTCATCTGAAAAAGAGTTAAACTGCAAAACAGATTTATTCATTAACAGTTTCTTTATATAATTAGCTAATGAACTGTCAGCCTCCTGCTCTGCAGGCATGAGAGCTTTCCACTGAGGCACATAATATGCTCTCCCAAAAAACATTCTAGAGGGAGTCAAACCCTTTACATTTATTTAATTCTAAGAAATCCATACAAATAGTGTGGAATGGGTATGGTGGTATAGGAAAACTTCCTTGCTTGTTTTTAAATGCTCCTTGTGCATGGTGCTTGTTACAAGTATGACAAGCTGCACAAAATTTTGTTGTATAATTTATGTATCCATATGTTTGGAATATTCTATTTACTAACTGTACCATCCCTCCTGTTGAGACATGGCTCTGCCCATGGCTCAACAAAGCTGCATATCTAAATAAATTAGACAGCAATATTGTTTTTTCCCTTTTGAAATGTACAGTCCATTCTCAAAAATTGCACCTTGTTTTACCCATTTTTGTTTTTCTGCTTTTGTAGTAAGCATTTGCATTGTTTTTAACATGTCTAAATCTAAAATCTCAGAGGGTTGTAATTCCTCATTCAAAAATAAAGTTTCTGAGTCTGAGGCTGCTTGCTTTGCAGCTGCATCAGCTCGTGCATTACCTTTTGAAATCTTACCCTGTTGTTTTGTATGAGCTACATATTTACAAATAGCTACTTTGGTAGGTAACTGAATAGATTTTAATAGCTCCAAAATAAATTGCGCATGATTAATAGGTTTTTCACTGGATGTAATCATTCCTCTATTTTTTTTCATTGTTGTGCAAACACATGTACTGTAGAAAAAGCATACTGACTATCAGTATATATGTTCACTTTCTTGCCTTCTGCTAAAGTACATGCTCTTGTCAAAGCTACCAGTTCTGCTGCTTGAGCAGACAAGTTGTGTGGCAAAGTCTGTGCTTCTAAAATTTCAGTGTCTGTAACTACTGCATACCCCACAAGATTCTTCCCTGTAGGACCCCTTCTTCATGAGCCATCTATGTAATATGTCACCTCAGCATTATTCAAGGGCATATCTGTAAGATCTTGTCTAGGTAAAGCTAACTGTTCAATTTCCTGCAGGCAGCTGTGTGGTGTGCCCACCGCAGGAGTTGGAAGTAATGGCATACATCGTTCAATTGTCATATGAGGTTGGCTCAGCAGTATAGTTATACATGAAAGATGTCTAGCAGGAGAAAGGTATGCAGCTTTTTCTTGTAGCAGAATTATTGCAACTGCATGAGGCACTCTCAATGTGAGAGGGTGGAATAACACCACTGAGGCCGAAGCCTGCACTGCCATTGCTGCTGCAGCTACTGCTTGTACACAGTGAGGCAAAGTTTGCACCACTGAGTCTAACTGTGATGAATAGTAAGCTATGGGGCATTGCTTATCCCCATGTTGTTGCTTTAATACTTATGTCATGTACCCTTGCTTACAATCTACGGTCTGAAAGAACCGTTTGTGATAATATGGAAGTCCTAAAACTAATGAAGAAGCTATTAACTGCTTCAACCTGCAGAAAGCCATTTCTGCTTCTGTTCTCCATTGTAAAATAATTTGGTACCCAGCTCCAACAAAAATTAGTTGTACCTAAGAAAGACATTATTTCTTTCTTAGTTGTTGGTTTGGGTGCTTGCAAAATTGCTGTTTTTTTTTCCTCTCTTTTTTCCTTTATCTAGTATTCTACCTTTATTGGATATCACATATCCCAGGTATCTAACCTGTTTTTTCCAAAGTTGTAACTTACTTTTGTTTACTTTGTGTCCTTGTATTGCTAAAAAATTTAATAATGCTACTGTATCCACCCTGCACTGCTGCTGGGTGCTGCTAGCAAGATGTCATTTACATAAAGTAGAATTTGACTACCTTCCGGTGGGGTAAACCCTGCCAAGTTGCTAGCCATTTTTTTGTGCAAATATTGTTGGGCTCTCACAATATCCCTGTGGTAGTCGAGTATATGTATACCTTTTACCCTGAAATGTAAATGCAAACCAATATTGACTATCAGGATGTATAGGTATTGAAAAGAAAGCATTGCTAATATTTACCACAGAGAAATACTTCTGTTGCGGTTTTAAATCATTCAACAAAGTATGTGGGTCTGGCACCGTAGGTGCTCTAGGTATTACTGCATTATTTACAGCTTGTAAATCTTGTACCATCCACCATTCCCCATTTGCTTTTTTAACAGGAAATAGGGGTGTATCACATGGTGAATCAGGAGATTCTACCAGTACTCCTTTTTTGAGTAATGCTGCTATTATAGGCTTAAGTCCTACTTCTGCATCATTTCTCAAAAGGTATTGTCTTTTCTGTGGTCTAAAAGCTGACTTTGGGGTAATTGTAACTGGTCCTGCTGTTTGAATAAGCCCTACATCTAACTTGCCTGTTGACCACAGAGTTGTTGGAATTTTACACAAGGCCTCTTCTTTTTCTTTTAATAAAAATGCTAATCAGCTGTCCTCACTAGATTGCAAGTGTACAGCTGTATGTGTCTGTGTCAACCAATTCAGTTTTTGTTTTTGTATCCCTTGTCCTGACATTTCTAAATCAGTCTGTTTTCCCATTTTGTTACCTTTTTTTTTCTCTAAGTCTGCCCATTTAACACTTTTGTTTTTTGTCAAGCTGACATGTGGCAGTCTATTGGACTTATACAATTTTATGAATTCCTGAGGTAATGAACAGCTTACTAGACTGTTTCCCTCAGTATTCCAATATAAAGTTCGTAATATTAATCTGTCAGCAGGATTTTTGAACAATTCTTGCTCATATTCCTTATCAGGTCTTGGTGTGCTACAGTAGTATGGAGTACAATGTAACAAATGATGCTGATCAGTGTCAAGGGAGGGTACCTTACTGATGGCTACGTTCATCAGTTCTTTGGTTACTGCCCCTGGACCAGTCATAACTAGGTCCTGGCTGTACCAATAATAGACTTCACCCTCTGATCACACCACAAAAGCATCCATTTGTCTTTGTGCTTCCATACCCTGCATGGTAGGAACTACTGCTATGCCAAATATCTGCACAAGGTCTCTTCCCAGTAAGTTTACTGGATATTTTGCAGAAACTACAATTTTACTTTTCTGAGTCATACCTGAAACATGGTCAGTTATTGCTATATTATGGGAGAGTGGTTCCCTGTATAGTTGTCCATTTGCTGCTTTTACTAATATATAATCAGGTGATTCAGAATGTTCTGGTAACTTGGAGGGGTGTATCAAAGTCCGTGACGCTCCTGAGTCACACAGGAATTTGACTTCTCTTCCCTCCACCAGAAGTGTCACTTCTGGTTTTGTATCTGCTAGGTAGAGCTCCAGGCTCAACAATGCTAAATCTAAAATTTCATTTCCATTTTTATCCTCTACATCTGTTTGTACTTCCTCTATTCCCTCTACTACATTCACATTTTCTTTTTGTTTATTAACCTTTCCTGATGATTTTTGGTTGTTATCACTATCATATAGTCAGTCCTCATCTCCTTTATCTTCTGTCATTGCTTTCTTATTTTGTTTACAGTCCCTAGCTAGATGCCCTTTTTACCTGACTGTAATACAAATACTTCAGCTCCGTCTTCAGCAGTGAAGACTTGTGCCTTTTTTTTTTCTTTTCACTATTAAAGTGTCTTTCAGCATGTCTAGCATACTCAAGTAAGGCTTGCAGCCTGCTTGTTCGGTGATCTATCATATGCTTTGTAATAAAGCTACTGATAGAGGCAATGCAACCTTTTAAAAATGCATTTTTTTAATTGTTGTTTAAAGCATTCTAATAATCTAGCATAATATCCATCTATTGTCTCATTTTCCTGTTGTATGCATTGATTAATGCAAGTTCAGTCTGTTTTAAGTTTTCATTTCTCAGAGATTCTGTCTGTCAGACCTTTCACTATGTTGTCTAAAAAAAATGTTTTTGAATTTTTAAGCTTCTGTTTTTCTACAATTTGCTTCCTCAATCCACCTGTGTGCTTGAGTTATGCCTAGTTGGTGCTGCTTTTTTTGCCTGAACTCCTGCATCAGATTTAAGCTGTTTAAGGAGTTTAACTAGTGAAAGTTTATCTAGTTTACTATCAAATTCATATTTGTTAACACATTTTGCAAAATATCTCACATTATCTGCTCGCTGCAATTGCATATACTTCACATTATCCGTTAGGGGCGGATCTCGTGATCTCTCAGTGCACTGATTTCCCATGTCTTAAAAAAGACTGTTACGTAACCCTTCTCTTGTACCACATGGTATCTTCTTCCCTGTATCCACAGTAGTATCTAGAATGACTGTTTACTTTGCTCTGTTTTTCCCCTGATCTATGACCAAATATACAGTACTTCAATTCATTCTCGACCTGCTATCACAAATCTTAACGACAGTACAC
Organism: Protopterus annectens; assembly: GCF_019279795.1. Taxonomy (NCBI): domain Eukaryota; kingdom Metazoa; phylum Chordata; order Ceratodontiformes; family Protopteridae; genus Protopterus; species Protopterus annectens. Next base: position 657,470,378 of record NC_056728.1, read on the forward strand.
TGTAACCTGGTCCCTGATCTAAAACAAAGACAAAGAGGGAAATTCTTCTTACCTGAGCCTCCCATTTATGACTGCATATTTTTCTTCTCGGGGTCCAGTCTTCCGCTCTTCAGCCACAGATCAGAAAGTGGACAGCCTCTTTACACACAACAATTCAGTCGGAGGTCTTTTCACTTTAAGAAGAACCATTTTGGCAGCTTCTCCTGCGCAGATTTATTACCACCCATACACTCTGACCTGTAGCTTACCAAGGGAATTCCGGCTAAGAAGGACCAAAATGTCAAATAAATTGTTAAAATCAGACTGTAAAAATCATTAGGCTTTTCAAAATGACAGTCAATAACACAGGATGCTCAGGTTCAAATAACGTTTCTTTATTAATGTACATTAGGAGGCAAAAAACTATACAAAACAAGTATAGAGTTTTGACTAACATGATACAGGAAGTAAACTTCTTTAAATACACTATACATTCAAGCTGTGCCCACCTTACTGACGTGGTCAGTCACAGGGCACCTACATCATAACAGTCTACAATATTCTATTCATAAGAAAGTGCTGAGGTTATACTTTTTAAAAACTTTCCCATGAGAATAATACAGCCTTGCAAGGCACCTGGTCAATTACAATGTCTTTCTGTAAATGTTGCTCTTCCAAGGTTCCAGGCCTGTACGAATACAATAGTGAGTTCATTTCTTAATACGTTCCTTTGTTTCTCTGGTAAGCAGCTGTACTCTATCTTCGATAGAGCTCACAAGGCCATCCTCCTCGGTGGAAGGAAGAAAGATATACATGCACACATATTTATTTCTCTCTAACCCAGCAGATAATAATTGCTGAAAGACATAAGCCTGCTGAGCTGGCTACTGCCAGGGTCAGAGGTTAACCACACTGCAGCTAAGCTTCAAGCAATTACATGCAAGATCATTTCTACTGCCATATTGTTAAATAGAATCAAATGCATTACATATTATACTGTTTCTAAACTAGCACTACATATATGTTTAAGTACATATTTTTCTAACAGTAGTCCTGTTGTCTCTTCTGTCTATCTTCAACTGATGGGTTATTTGATCCACACAGATCTGATGCTGGCAGTTTTTTACACTTTAGTATCCAAGGCTCAATTCCTCTCCTACCCATAATTTTTCTCCACCAACTAAATACCTCAGATCTCATTTGTCTTTTGAATGCTTCAGGCATGGTCTTTGGCTCAGTGCTATTTTGCTTTTATTTTTGGGCAGATAAGTGAATAATTTGTTACCTAGCATCATCCTCTCTTACTATATTGCTTTTTCTTCCTCTTTAGAAGACATTTACCTTTTCCTTCATATAAAATAAAAATAAATAAAGCTTTACATTTTTTCATTAGCATGAATAGTTTGTCATTGTTGCTATTGGAGTTATTTGGTGGTTTTAGGATCTTTAGAACTTTGATTACCCTGTTCTGTGATTGCTGGCTATATCTTTCTCTTGCAGTGCATGCGTGCCTAGTTTTTTCTTATACTCTTATGTCTGACAAGGCCTCAGGCTTTATGAAAGTGTTTTTATTGTTTGGGGCTTCTCACCCGGAAGACTTTTCATCTTGCTCAGTCTTTGGGCTAGATTCCTATTAGATTGTCAGTCTAAACTTACTATTAAGGGTCTTCTCCCAGCTGCAGCAAGGGAAGTTTTCCCCTTCTGGTAGTAAATCGAGATGTGATGCAGTCTGAGACCAAGTCAGAGGTACTGTTGGAGTCATTGCTGCTCATGCTTTTGGTTCTGCTGCAGGTAATTCCTGGGGAATGCTTAGAACCAAGGACACCAGATCTGAATGTTGGGTACGTGAATAAAAAACTAATAGAGTTGTCACTGGTATTGGGGTGTTAGAACTGTCTGCAAGGCTTTCAGATATTGCCCATCCTCTTGGCACTTTGGCTCTTGACAGCTTAGCTCCGATGTCTGTTTCAGAGTTGAACCAGATTGGGCCACAGAACATGCTCTTGTTTGCATACCTGTCAAGTGTACCTCATTTGGGGTCTTAAAAAGTTCATGTTCCTCGAAGTTCCCTCAAAGTTCCACATTGAAAGACTCTGTCACACATTCAGTATTAGTAATTTTTTAAGTGAAATCCATTGTAAATAGAAATAGATCATATTAATTCATTAAAAGATCATCTTTATAAGTAAAACCAGCATATTTTAACTATCCTATGACCTTCCTAGTTGAAGTTGTTGGGAAGCCATTAGTATGTGTTCCACATTTTGCCCATTTGTTCCACATTATGAGGGCTAGTGTTCCTCATTTTGGACATGGAAGGTTGAGAGCTATGCTTGTTTGGGTAATCAGATCCCACACAGGTAACTTCAGGATCAGTTTCATCATCAGTTGTTGAGGCTTTTGAAAGAGTTCTGCACTTCTGAGTGCATCAACTTTTGGATTTGATGTTAAACTGAGCCCCCCATCTGCCTGTGTTAATGGCAGGTGCTGCAAGATATTTTACATCCACCTGAGCTGTCAAAAAGAGTGCGGAGAAGTTCCTCAATGTCCTGGCCAAATTTCCCCTAGTAGTGTAAATACTACCAAGGGTCTCCCCTGAAAATATGTTATTAGCTTAGTGGGACTAACCTGATAAATAAGGATATGCAAATTAAAAGTTTTAAATTAAATCTATATGTCTGCCTTGATTTTAAAAGTAAAGAAGAAAATAGTCTGCACATTGAGAGTTTTGAGCAGTATTTATGATAACTGAGTGGAGAAAGACAAGTAACAGGACACCAAAATGGCTGGGGGTTGGTCCATTACCCTACCTAGACCCTTATTTGACTATGATCTGTTTCTGCTATTGTCCATCTCCATAACTGGGTGTTCAAGGCATTGATCAGATTTATAAAGTGGGTTTATTCCTCAGAGAATTTTTGCTTTAGGAGGCCAGAATTACTTAACCTATTTAACATGCTTTCAGAGTAACTTGACCTAAGAACTCTCCACATCTCTCTCAGGGTTCCTAACTGCAGAGTCCTGTAAAACCATGGATGCACAGTTGGCCACCCAACCTTTTCTCCCTCTAACATGTCCATGCACCTATTGTCCAACACAGCTGATGTCATGCTGAGAGCAGTAGGTACTGGCATTCCATTACACTGACATGTCTGGATGCATCTCTGCTATTTTGAAGAACATATCAAGACATCCTTCATGAATTCCCCTTATGATGAGTTGACCCTTTCTGGACCAAAAGTGGAAGACATGCTGTCTAGAAGTGAAGAGGATGGTAAGAGCCTGTCTGCCATCGGGATCTATTTCTTTACCCATTAAAGGACCTTTTCTAGAAACCAGAAGGGTGGTATGAAACTTGGTGACAGGCTCCTAAGGTGTGTGTGTGTGTGTGTGTGTGTGTGTGTGTGTGTGTGTGTGTGTGTGTGTGTGTGTGTGTGTGTGTGTGTGTGTGTGGAGAGTCAATAATCACAATGGGTTTTGATTTCTAGGCAGATATGATCTGCAGACCTGAGGGTATTGTGGGCCCTTCATGAAAAAACTCTTTCTATGCTTCTGAAGAGTTGCCGACTGTTGCAATCTGAAGACAGCTAGGAAGGCACTTATTTCTGCACCCCACAGTGTGGACAGCCATCAGCAAAGATACTTGGGTGCAAAGAATTTTCAACAGAGGTAAGATCATCCTTATTCTTTCCCTACTACCCAACTCAAAATGACTTCTTGATGTCTCACCCAGCAAAGGAAGGCAGCACCACAAGAAATCAGAAAGCTGCTAGATAAAAGAGTCTTTTAGCAGGCTATTTAAAATTCTTTTTGGTTCCAAAGAAAAATGGGGACCTCAGGCCCATTTTGGAGCACAGCCACCAGAACCAGTATGTGAAGTTGACTAAATTCAGGAGAATTGTGGTTTAGTCCACCTTTTATCTTCAAAGGAAAGATAACTGGATTTGCTCAGTATATCTTCAGGATGCATACTATCATATAAAAATAGCAAGGTGGTCCAGAAGGTTTCTGCACTTTCAGCTGGGAGCCAGTTATTTCCAGTTCAGGCTCTGCCCTTTGGTCACAACACAGCCATCTGGTGTTAACCAAATGCATGGCAGTGGTCACAACTCACCACAGACTGCAAGGATTCTGGGTTTTTCTGTATTTGGGGGACTGTGTCATGAATGTTTCACCAGGAGTCTACTAGCCCGAGTTCAGGATACCTTGATCCAGATTTGAACCAACTAGGAATCACTGTCCATGTGGGGTTGTCCAAACTAACCCACATACAGACAATAGAATCTGTAAGGTCTCACCCATATACAACTTTACCAGTAACCATACTCCCAGAGTCTAGACTCTTGAACCACCAGCATCAAGCATCAGTAGTTCTCTCTTCCATCAGAAACCTCCAGCCAGATGCATCTTGCATCTCCTAGGTCCATGGCAGCCTCAATAACTCTTGTCCCTTATGCTAGATTCTACATGAGAGTGTTACAGTAGACTCTAGCAGTTCAATGGTCTGTGTTATTCCAACCAATGCATTTTCTCATATGTCTCACCAAGATATGCAGACAATATGTTCAGTGGTGGTTAAATATGATTGGCTCTGCCAGGGCTTATTTAAAACTGTTTATTAAACAGCCAGGTATATTGCCAGGACCAATGATGGACACTAGCTTTGTCTCTGAAATTTGTCACAGAGCACTAATTATGACCCTCCACAAGGGTGGCCCCAACGCTGACTCCAGGAATTAAAGGACCATCATTCTTACAAATTTTATTTACAAAGCTGTTGAAGATATTATAAATTACCTGATAAACTGTGATATTAAATATTTCAGCAGGCTAGAACCACGGCAGATTTTTCTTTTTTCAAAAGTAAATCCTGTCTAATGAATCTGGTTAACTACTTTGTAAGGGTAATGTAGGTTAGTGACAGTGCTTATGCGACAGCATATCTTGACATGGACAAGTCTTTTCTACACCATCCCACATGCTAACATAGTGAGTTTAATGCATTATAACTAGATTCCAGTATAATAAGATGGATATCAAACTGACTGAAAGACAGAACCCATGTTGTGCAGGTTCTTAGTGCGTACTCAGAGCGGATAAAGGTGAACAGTGGTGTCCCTTAGGGTTCACTGCTGGGACGTCTTTTTCTCTGCATTTAATTTTCTGATCTGCAGACCATGAACAAAATCCTCTGGGTAATAAAATCTGCTGAAGACTGTAAACTTGGAGCTATTGTCAAATCCTTTTCTGATGCCAAAGCCCTTCAGCAAGAACTTGCACTTGTAAATATCTGGTGTAATAAAAATGGACACAAATTCAATGCCAAAAAGTGCAAAGTTTATTATTTTTGTTGAACAACCCCTCCTCCATCATACAACTTAAAAAACAACCCACTCCAAACTGAGAATGTTGTTAAAACTTTTGAACTTGAGTTGATAATTCCCACTTCTTCAGTCATCGTGTAATGACAGCAGTCAGGAAATCTTTCCACTTAGTACAGCTGATTGTAAAAGGAATATCATCCAGATCTAAAGAAGTCATTGTCCTCTTATATTCATCATTGATTAGAATAATTATTGAGTTAAAAAAACCTTTGGGATGTACCTCACTCTTTATATAAAATAACTAGACAGACCACCATCTTTCTTAACTAAGGAAATCACTGGCTTAAAAATCATACGCCATTAGAAAATACTGTAAACGCTGTCCGTATATTCAGTTTTTTTACACTTCTGAGGGGAAAGCTATGCTTGCCTTCCATGTCATTTAGGACCCAGTAGTCCTCGGTTTGTTGTATTTCTACAGAACAAATAATCCCATGAATATTATAACCAGGAAATAAAATTTTTCAGCAGCAAATAAAAAAATAATAAAAAAAAAAAAAACAGTGGAGAGATAGATATATTACATGGTGCTTTCTCTACCTTTGGCATAGATTCACACTGCAAATCAAGCAGTGTAATACATTATCTTCTTTCAGACAGGAACATGATGATCAGATGGTTATTTACAAATTCATCCCAGGCTTGATTGGCCAATCCCTCCTTAAAAAGGAGTACAGTCTAAGGGTGGATACTGTCAAGGCATGAATGGTCACAAGGCTCAGTATTTCCTCTGATTCCTTTGATTCTTATGAAGACTGCCAAGATGCAGGACTGACACATTCATGAAGTATCCCCATGTATCACACACTACCTGTCAGCTGATATAATGTTAGTCTTTCTAGTTTTTGGTGTATCTCCCCTAGTGATCCAGATGGGGCCCTAATAGCAACAAGGGAGCAATCTATCTCACCAAGTACCTGAAGAAAGTGTATCATTCTGTAAAAGGCACATATGGTATTGGCTTGATCCTGGGATAACACTGGGAAATAGATATACTCATCCACATTTGTCAAAATTATATCAATGAACTGCTGTAGTGTGCTTGAGGCAAAGGTTTGTGAGGTACCCAGTGCATCCCAAGTATGTCTTTGAAAGGTCCCCACGACAAGTACAGTGATGGCTATACACACCTTGGTATCCAGTGATATAGGAAGGCTGTGCATTCCAGTACACACCATGGTATCCAGTGGTATAGGAAGGCTGTGCATTCCAGCAGTTCCTATTTGTGGTTCATATAATCTCTCTATACATCTCATCTTGAAGACATCGACAATCTGGACAATAGCTCATGAAAAGCAGGAATATTTGGCAAGGGAAAAAAATCTGAACCACTAAACAATGTTATTTGCATAGCTAATGACATTAATCCTCCCACTGCCAAAAGTGTTTTGAAATACCATTCCTTAGCATCAGAAGTTTAAACATTTTAAAAATTGATGTTTTAGAATGATGGAAAACATAACAAGACTAATAAAGTTTTAGTTATGTCAAGATTTCAACAAACTAGTAATAAAGTATAAAATTAAAATACATTCTTTTAAAAATCTCTCAGATTGCGAGCATGACTAGACCTGGTCACACTGCTGTAATTCAATGAATATTTATGAAGCAAACAAAATAATGGAAAGGTATACTCAATATATTAGCAAAATAATCAGGGTAAGAGCCACATTTAATTATTTTTCTTTTGGGGGGGGGGGGTAAAGGCCCACAATCAAAGCATAAGGGACAGACTCAAAATGCTCTTCTTATATATCTGTAATATAGTCAATCATGTTTTGCATTAATATGCATTATGTGAAAGACATTGTCTGACATTTTCTTATGTAGTTCATCTAGTTCCTTAGATTTTTATGTATATACACGACACTCATATAGACATAGATATAGATACAGATACAGCTATAGATATAGATATAGCTATAGATATATTCAGTCTTCGTGTCAGAGTTTGCAAGGTAGAAAGCAAAACCTGAAAAAGTGGTCACCTACAGCTTTTCTTTACTTACTGCTCTCAATCTGTGAAGTTATGCAGTCTGCTCTAGTTAATGTCATTATTACATGATTGAGTCCTGTGGTTCCCATTGAATATCTTTTATATTTCTTCAACCTGCTTCTTGATTCCTCAACTGGAAATGAAATCTTGGCTGGCTGACATACACTGATGGACTGTCAACACTTAGAGAAATAATGAAAAGCAAACTAAGACTGGAAGAAACTCTGAACCAAATTAAAGAGTTTCAGGGTCAAGGAGTCCTCTGTCATATCATTTTTTTTTTGTTTTACTGTTACGTTATTTGCAGCAGCACCCTGAAACCTCATTTGGCCACTATGCAAAAAAAACCCCTCAGTTGTGGTTCAGCCATGGTGCCTTTATTTATGTTTTTTTTTTCTTTTGGTTAAATAGAAAATGTTATAATAGTAATTCTATGTATGTAGAGTATTGCATTTTCTTTTCTCAAAATAACATAGTCAATAGCAGTCATGTTCATTATTGGCATTAAAATGTGTTTATTATTTTAGATACTTTTGACTATATTATTTAAATGATCAATCATGCAAGATGTTCTGTCTTTTTCTCTCTGACTCTCTTTCCCTCCACTCTCACTGCACACACACACACACACACACACACACACACACACACACACACACACACACACACACACACACACACATGGAATACATTCATAACAGCAAATGCTTCAAATGTTAAAGTACAAAAAAAAATTGACCACAGAAGGTCAAAACACAAAACATTGACCAACTTGTATCACTATGGGGGGGGGGGGGCAAGCTGACCTGCCCCTATACCCTCGGCAAATTATATATACCAACTCTGAGACTGCACTACAGTAGGAAAATGGGGGGGGGGACAGTCCCATGATTTCACACAACAAGCTGCCAGCTTTTTAGTGCTGTTAAAAAAGCCAGTAACACAGCAGGTATGATCTGTATTTCAACCTTCTGTGGTTCATAGGTTCATTGGTTCATAGGTTGGTACTAGGTTATCAGCCCTAGGGCCTATACAAGGCTAGCCATAACAATTCCCTGGCTATTTCTTCCCACATTATTTACTTTCCTGGACCCCTGTCTAGCAGGGCGACTGACGTGATCCCTGGGGAGAATTTCCTTTCTCCCATCCAAACGTCAAGGTTCCTCTTGAAGAGGTCCAAAGAGGCACTCTGCTTGACATGTATGGGCAATCTATTCCAGAGTCTGGGGAGTCTCTGGGTCAGGAACCTATCCCTCCAGCATGTTTTGTTTATTGTGATGACAAGGTTTAGATCCCTGGAGCGTGTAGCTCTGAGGGATTGGGATTTCTTTAAGTGTAGCATGTCCAACAGCTCTGGGTTTGACATGGCCTTGTATGTTAAGCAGAGATTGCCTCTGAGTAGACAATATGCGACAGAGTATAGCTGGAGTTTTTTAAGGCGGTCAGTGTAGGGCATCTGCTTTAGGCCTGTGATTCTTTTAGTGAGGTATTTCTGAGGCCTTTCCAGTTGTTGCAGATGTCTTGAGAGGTACATACCAAATGGGGCGTTGTATTCTATAATGGGTCTAATGAGGGATGAGTACAGTGGGACAATGACCTCCTATTTTCTGGATGAAAAGCCCTTCATGATGAGGTGTGCCACATAGAAGGATTTCCTGACTGTTGTGGCGATGTGGTTATCGAAGGTGAGACCACTGTCCACCTGTGTCCCTAAGTCTCTTATCACACTTTCTGTGTTTAGTGTACTGCCACCTATATGGTAATTCATGGATACATGTTTTTTCCCAAAGGGGATAGCAATACATTTCTTGGCATTGAGCTTGAGCCCATGGCTCTGGCACCAAGCATCTGTTTCTGTAAGGCCCTTTTATAGAGTATCCACATCATTTGGGGATTCAATAATGGCTCCCAGTTTGCAGTCATCTGCAAACTTTGTTAGCCAGAGTCCCTTAGTGTTGACCTGTACTTCAGAGAAGTAGATGCCAAACAAGAGCGCCCCAGGACTGAACCCTGAGGTACTCCACTTGTCACTTGTCTGGAGCTGGATTTGGAGTCGGCTACTTTTACAGTGTGGGTTCTATCAGTAAGCCATTTAGCAACCCATTGGGTGACATAGGGATTAATACCCAACTTAGTAAGTTTATCTATGATTCCAGAGTGGGGGATGGTGTCAAAGGCCTTGGCAAGGTCTAGATAGGCTGTGTGGACCACCTTACCCTTGTCCATGGCTCTGGAGACTGATTCAAAGAAGTCAATCAGGTTCAGGAGACAAGATCGGCCCTTCACAAACCCAAACTGGGTGGGGTCCAGTGTTTGAAGGTTGCCAATGTCTTTGTTTATAAGTTCCATGATAATACGCTCCATGGCCTTGCAGATGAGGTTTGTCAGACTGATGGGATGGTAGTTTCCGGGATCCAAGGTGGATCCCCCCCCTTGTGGATTGGGATAACTGTAGCTCTGCGCCACTCAGTGGGCACGAAACCTGAGGTGAGGCTATGATTAAACATGACACTTAGGTGAGGTGCCAGTTCATATTGTAGTTCATGTAGTACACAGCCTGGGATGTCATCTGGTCCCATGGATGCTGTATTCTTGGCTTTAGAGAGTGCGTTTTGTACCTGTGTGGCCGTTATTACTGGAATTTGGCAATCTTCTGGTATTGAGATGGGCCATTTAGGGGGTGAGAGGGGGGTGAAGTTGGCACTGAATCGATCTGCCAGGATACTAGCAATATCCTTTGGATCTTTTGTACTATGATATTGGTTATCTTTCCCTGCTGTGCGACATCAGTATTAGCTATATTAACGAAAGAAGTATGTGGAAAAGCTCCCTACATGTGGGATCAGGGTTGTTGCTATCTCAATCACCCATGGCATGAAAACTTATTAGGTTCATAGGTTCATAGGTTGGTACTAGGCTATCGGCCCTAGGGCCTATGCAAGCCTAGCCATAACAATTCCCTGGATATTTCTTCCCACAACATTTACTTCTTTTTGTGATTATTTGTTGTGTATTTAGAGAGATAAATAGAAAGATAAAGATAGACAGATAGACATGTGTGTGTGTGTGTGTGTGTGTGTGTGTGTGTGTGTGTGTGTGTGTGTGTGTGTGTGTGTGTCTGTTGTTTATTTAATTATTTATTTATTTAGTCTGTACATTGCTTGAATGAGCATAGTATCTTATGCCTGACAGCTGAATCCAAATTGAAATGCTTACTGCTATTATAAGGTCAAATACATTTATTTTGTCCATTTATTTCTATGAAAATAGTATAAAGTGCATAAAAGCAAAGTGTAGATTAATATAAGATATCCCTCATGACAGTCCCTATCATAACCTCAAATGCCATGTCTGTCATTAAACAATGCATTCTTATTGAAAGAGTGCAGACATGTATAGTCCCTTTTTTAAATGAGTCAGATAGAAGTACCTAAGAGCCTGAGATCTGCTTTAACATTGATATCTACATTATTTTTTCTAATTTATTTCTAATTTATTGTGAAATATGAACTTTACAACGAGACTAGATGTGCCCTTAACTTGGCTGATTCACTGGACAAGGTGAACTTCAAACCATTCCTATGTGCATTCTACCACAGTAAGTTATTTCATTTTAATGAATTATAAAATTCAGAAGTAATGGAGTTTTATGAAAATCTATCTTTTACTGATCTACTTAATTTTAATCTCTAACTAAACTATGTTGCACTGCAGTATGTAATATGATATTAAGAACAGAGTAATTCAAATTGAAGTTAATTCTTCTGACATTTTAAAGTAATTTCTTTGCAATTCACTAAAGAAATGAAAGGAGAGGAATAGCTGCATGAAAAGGAATACATAAAAAGGAGCAATTTAATATTAATCATTTTAGCTTGCATTACTAAAAGAAGGTAAAGAAAAAGATGGGCAGTGATATCTGTGTCATTCATGTTTCCCCATGTATACTATAAAACTTCACTCAGAATGACGTATAATTTTAGTATTTTTGCAAAATTATACATCTGCAGCAAAGATTCATACATTGTTATTTAACAAACAGTACAAAAGTAAAAGCAAGATACAAATATCATAAACAAGTATATCTAGCAATACTTTTGGTGTCACATTTCTCCAGTTTACACAACTGTGAACTTTTAAAACAACAGGAGATGCACTCATCTATATGTGCTAAATAAAACAATTAAAATTGCATTTCTACATTAACATATTATTATTAGTCTCTTGTGACATCCTTTCTGTTACCATGTTCAATGAAAGGTGGTTGACTTCAACAATTGGCTTAGGAACTGATGTCATTCCTGGAGGTCTGGTATGCATAGTCATGGAATGAGATGGTTGACAGTTTAATTTGCTTCACCACAAGTGTCTTATACTTCTCATTCCATGGTGTGTGCATACCTTCTAAAGTACTTGTTGCCTCTATATTTCTTTATTAGGTACAATCCAGTTAACATACATTGCAGTATGACAAATGCTACTGTAGCTACAGACAACCTTAAACTCGACTATTATCAAAGTAGATCTCCTCAATATTAGAAGTCTAAAGAACAAATAGCCTGATCTTAAGGCTCTCCTGCAAGATGAACACATGCACGTCTAAGTAATTTCTGAGACTTGCTTTCAGTGTAAAGACAACACTCCCTCCGCAGAATCCTTTATAAATGCATTCTATGAACACCTTCAGGAATGCATGGATCATGCAATCCCAAATAAAACCAAGACCCAATCCTCCAAAGGCAGACATCCTGTCTGGTAGACCCCAGCCATAAACAAACTATACAATAGAAGGAGGAAGCTACTACATGATAGAGCAAAATCCCAAAAAGGGAAGGCATCTCTGATCAGTGTTAGCAAAAAACTACGGGCACTCATAAAATAGTCTAAGGCCAGCTTCGAGAGAAAAATTGCACAGGACACTAAGGATAATCACAAGGCTTTCTTTAGTTATGTTAGGAACCTGGGTGGGAATTCCCAGATATGCTCAGAATTAGTCCAAAATGACAAAAAATACACCGAACCCACAGACATTGCCAACATCCTAGCTGACAGGTTCAGCACAAACATCCCCCCCTCCCCACCAAAAGGGCAAATATCTATCCCATCTCAGATGCTCAGTTAAGAGCTGCCCTCTCCAAATCAAAAAACACAGCATCAATGGGACCAGACGGTGTCCCGGGCTGCATCCGACATGAACTCCAAAAAGAGCTAAACCCAAACATAAAACTACTGTTCAGTCTCAGCCTTACCACAGGAAATGTACCCAAAGAGTGGCGTACAGCAACAGTGGCCCCTCTCCACAAAGGTGGTGCCTCAATGGATCCTGGAAACTATCGGCCCATAAGCCTGACTAGCTTGGTCTGCAAAGCTATGGAAAGGATCATCATGGACCTCATAAAAAAAGATATTGGGGACCTACAGACACTGGATCCTACCCAGTTCAGCTTTGTTAAGGGCAGAGCCTGCCTCTTAAACCTGGTCAATTTCTTTGAAACAGTCACCAAGGCCATTGACGAGGGGAAGGTGGTCCACACAACCTACCTGGACCACGCAAAAGCCTTCGATACAATACCCCACTCGGGCATTATAGATAAGCGCACCAGCTTAAATATAAACCTCTATGTCACTAGATGGGTTGCAAACTGGCTCAAGGACAGAACCCACATGGTTAGTATTGCTGGAGCCATGTCAGACTCCAAACCAGTTAGAAGTGGCATCCCACAAGGCTCAGTCCTGGGACCTCTCCTGTTCCGTATAGATTTCTCGGAGGTACAGGGCAACACGGAAGGACTGTGGCTGACCAAGTTCACAGATAACTGAAAACTGGGCGCTATAATCTACTGTCCAGCCAACACAAGCATCCTCCAAAAGGGCCTCATAGAAACAGACAACTGGTGCCAGAGCCATGGCCTCAAGCTAAATGCCAAAAAGTGTATATTCATTCCCTTTGGCAAAAACAAAGTGCCCACAAATTACCACATAGGTGGTAATCCATTAAGTACAGAAGAAGTAATTAGGGACCTGGGGACCCAAGTTGATAGCAATCTCTCATTTGACAACCACGTGGCCAAAGTGGTTAGAAAAACATTTCATATAGCCCACCTAATCATGAAGGGATTCACATCTAGATCAGGGGAGGTCATCGTGCCTCTTTACTCATCCCTCATCAGGCCCATAATTGAGTACAATGCCCCTTTTGGGATGTACCTTACCAGACACCTGCAGCAACTGGAAAGACCCCAAAAGTACCTCACCAAGAGAATCGAAGGGCTCAAACAGATGCCATATGCTGCCCGGTTAAAGAAACTCCAGCTCTACTCAATGGCATACTGCCTGCTCAGAGGCGATCTGTGCCTGATGTATAAAGCCATGTCCAACCCAGAAATAATGGACATGCTGCACCTCAGAAAATCCAAATCCCATCGAGCTACGCGCTCGAGAGACTTGAACCTCAGCACTGAAATAAATAGGACATGCTGGAGGGACAGATTCATAACCCAGAGGCTCCCTTCACTCTGGAATAAAATCCCAGTCCAAGTTAGGCAGAGTCCCTCATTGACTCTCTTCAAGAGGAATCTTGATGAGTGGATGGGGGATCGTAGGTTTAACCCGGGTATCACTTCTGTGTCACTGTTAGACAGAGGCACAGTATACTAACCTCGAAAAAGGGCATAGCAAAATTAATTTAAAATGGGTGGCAAAAGCCAAACACACTGGATAGGCTTATAAATGCCCTAGGGCAGATAGCCTAGTATGAACCTATGAACCTATACGCTCAAGCCAGATGGAAATAGTGGTAGAATTTCTATATTTCTCAAGTCCCACATCACTTCTAGACAGATTATCAGAGACCCACAAATTGAACTCATTCAACTTACTCTGAACGAGACAAACTATGAACTTAGAGTCTGCTACAGGATACCTTCTAAGTCCCCAGATGACCATATAAGATTCTTACATGTCAGAATTGCTTGTTACCAAAAAAAGCCTTTATAATAGGAATTTTCAGACATTCCTCTATAAATTAGAGACCCTATACCTCCAACGTTGGGCATGTCCAGAAATTCATAGACTTTATAAATAAAAATTCTTTGGAATAGATATGATCTGGTCCTAACTAATGCAGCCACTACATTCACCACTCCTCTGGTTAAGTCTGACCATAAACTGTTAACCTTCTATTTCAAAATAACTTAACCCCATGCAGTGAATAACTCAAAATTCAGGGATTACACATTGACAGACCTCCTCAAACTCTTTGATAAATGCACTTGTAACATCATCAGACCTGATATAAAAATAGTTGTTATTTATAAAAATGAGTTACATTCTCACATATATAAATGTCTCATCCTGGCTGTCCCTTCTAGAGCCATATATGGGAAGTTAAGAGCAAACTACACTGGCAGTCAACAGTTGAAATAAATTCTATAATAAAAGAAAAAAAACTTTTAAATCATGTAATATATCTAAAATTCCTCAAATAAATGACTGCATCAAGAATAGCAGAAAGAGATTAAAAGCTACTACCAGGACTAGTAAGGCAAATCAACTAGTTTTTGAAGCCAAGGATAATTAGAAGTCCTTCTTTGATTACACTGGAAAATAAAAAATAACACACACTAATGTTCTGAACTTATCCAAAATCACAGCTCCAACTTAGACACAGAAGACATAGCACATATACCACTTGACAGATTTTGTGCAAGTTTACCCCTGAAAAATCTATCTTAATTCCACAAATTTGTGAATCCCTTTCACTTCCTGATTGCTCAAGTAAATACATGTGGAAGGTGTTCTTTAAAAATAAAAATACTTCTGTGAGTTCTGATAATTTACATCAATGTCTAATAAATAATGCCAAACATGGGCTTATGAAGCCCTGCCTAGAGCTGTTTAACCTGAGCTTAGCTACCAGATTGGTCATCAAAGTATTCAAATTGCAGTGGTGATGGTGCTATAAAAGGACAACCCTTTCACTGACCAAGGAAACTACATAGCCATTACCCTGATCAGTCTTATTTGGAGAGACATGGAATACATCATATCTGACCTCCTTAACTATGATATCAAAAATCTCTCTGGATTAGACCCACATCAGTTTGTCTTCTTCAAAGGGATACCCTGTCTACTTGATTTAGTTAGGGTCACGCATGCAGCTGACAATAGCCATTCTATTCACACACAGGTAATTTTGATCTGTCCAAAGCATATGCAGTGTTTGTGACACAACAGGTAGCACACTTACCTTTCATGGAGGAAGATGTGGGTTTTGTTCCCACACTAAGAAAATCAATTGCTGATAGAGCAACACAACATAAAAGGGGAGCTGCACTCCTGAGTTTGTCATCCTTTTTTGATGAGCTGTTACACTGAGGCACTATATCCCTGAGTTGGCGGTAGCTCAGGTGGATGTAAAAGACCCTGTAGCACCTATTGAAAGTGTAGGGGTTCTTTAATTATATACAAAAATAATACTTATTTACAAAATATTTACATATTTATAAATAATTACATATGTACAAACACATATTCATAAACATTCATCCTTATTAGACCCCCACTCCTTTTTCCATAACTGACATCTGATTTTACTTAATATTTTGGCTAAAATCCATTTATCATTAAATATAATTTCATTTATTCTTTCATTCCATATAACCCATATAACATAACATAAGTTTTTATCTGTTCTTTTAACATATTAAGCCAGATTCAATAAAGTCTGCACGGTTCATTTACACCATGTGCATGTCACTCCACTATGCACACATGGTAGTGTACCATTCTGGATTCAGTAAGCAGCTCAATACAGTGTGTAGAGCTGCACAAACCCATGCAAGCAGGGTAAACACTGTGGTATGCAAACGACAGCATAAGCAGTGCTGAATTGTTAAGCTAATCAACCAGTCCAAGACAGAGGAGCTATCTGACAAGATATAAAGCAACTGTGTAGACTTAGTAATATTTTCCCCTGTGAATTCCAAAACCTATTGGAATATAGCCATGGAAAGGAGTCTACACAAAAACAATGTCTGTGGCTGCTTTTGCTTTAATTCATATGTATGTACTATAGGCTGAAGTCTATGTTGCTGCTGCTGTTGCTAATAGACCAAGACCAACAAGGAGAGGAGTTTTCAGAACCTGGGTAACTTATTACAACCTACACAATGTGGAAATTGTAGAGTGCTATGGGATGGATAGAGACACACTACTTGAACTCTGCAACTTCTTTTATCCTCAACTCAGAGCCAGGGCAAACTCAGGAGAACCATCCCATTGGAGAAAAAGATATGTGTACCACTTAGAATCTTAGATACAGGTACCTTTCAGATACCAACAAGTGACATACTGGGGGTGCCACAGGCATCAGCATCCAGGATCCTCCATCAGTTCTTGAATGCTATTCTCCAACATGCCAGTGACCACATATATTTTCCCAGTACTGCTGAGGATAGGCTTGGAAATATGCAGGAGTTATACCCTATAGCACACTAACCCAATGTACTGGGTTCCATAGATTACACACATATAGAAATGAAGGTACCACCCAGGGAACAGGGAAGGCTCTTCATTAATAGAAAGGGCTTTCACTTTATTTAAACTGCCAGGTTATGTGTAATGCCAAGGGAATCATCTTGAACATGTGTACTGGCAACCCTGGCAGTTATCTTGACTCACATATCTGACACACCTCCAAGCTGTATCAGATGTTCACTAGGAGGGATATACCACAGGGTAATTTTCAGGATGATACAGGTTATGCACTGGAACCTTGGCTGATGACACCAATCAGAAATGCACACACACAACCACTGAAGAATGCCATAATGAGGCAAGGAGTCAAACCAGAAATATTATAGAGTTGTGTTTGGGCAGTTGAAGTCATAGTTCTGGTGCCTAGATA
Organism: Protopterus annectens; assembly: GCF_019279795.1. Taxonomy (NCBI): domain Eukaryota; kingdom Metazoa; phylum Chordata; order Ceratodontiformes; family Protopteridae; genus Protopterus; species Protopterus annectens. The sequence goes on from NC_056728.1 coordinate 657,487,644, forward strand.
CATCTGGGAGAGCCCTGTAGTACAATCTATGGATATCTACTGACATATTTACAGTATGTGCCATGCTACACAACATCATCCTGAGAAAACAGCTTCAGCAGGATTAACAAGGGTAAGGAACACACATCCTTACAACCAATGCCAAGGTCACTGCAGCCACACACGTGAGGAGTCATTCAGGGAACCAGCAGCTGTTGTGGGTGTAGGTAGATGTAGGCATGCTCAATATGCCCTTGTATTGGTTAAAAGACAATGCACGGCACAGTCACGCACCACCTAAGGGCCTAAAACCTTCCTCCTATGCACATACATATAGTAGTATTGATGACAGGCAGCTCTCACATCCTCTACCTCCCCATGTATCATCTGAGTACTGATTATATCAGACAGAGTTGGTCCTGAACTAAAACTGTTGGAACTGCTGGATTTACAAGGTAAGTGTTGAACCTGGAGTATACTGTGTAATAATATGAATGACTAGCATATCCTTGCATCTTGTTATTTGGTAGTGTAAGTAAGTAAAAGGTGGGTGATTTGTACAAAAATGTCCTTAACATGTGACAGCAGAGACTTATTTGACTTATATGTGTCCATTATTAAATGGTAGGCCTCAGGCATCAAAGATTCACACAGTCATATCTCTCAAAAGTAGTGATGGTCATTGTATGCCCTCAGTTTAGCACATACTTTTATGCTGGAAAATCATTAAAGAGAGAAGTTAGAAAGTAATGATACACATTTCAGTTTCAGACTTCACAACCCACACAAGATAATTATCAATAAAGATAGAAAATGTTGATGCTATCAACTGTGTTACTTTCTAAGACCAATATAAGTCACAGGTACAATTACCAGCTTAACATCACAAATGCAGTTATACTAAGCACTAAATCAGCTATGCACGAAAAGCATCAGACATAAAGCTTATGTATCCCTGAATGCAAAAGGCACAAAACAAGGATGTGGCACAGTTATCATCACTTGTATACTATATCTGGGGGGGACAGGAAGCCTAGGCTGACACAAAAGGTTGGTGAGTTGTGTGAGTAAGAAACAGATGCTGGCAGACATTTGGATAAATCAACAAATGGCAAGTGAGACAAAAGGAGTTTTAAATTGCACTGCTGAACCATGTAACTGTTGTGTATATGTCTATAGGGGTCCTTCAGGTGAAACTGGTGCATGAGTGTCTGCAAGAGCTCATCCAAGATATTTTCCAACTCTTCATCTTGTTATATCAGATAGGTGTGAGCTGTGCATGGTAGAGGTGACAGTTCACCATTGTCATCCACGACCATGAGAACCGGCTGTGCCAGGAGTTGCACTGGCATGTCCTTGCCCATGGTCAGATGCACTGCTGTTACCTGAATGTGACTATCTGCTTGAAGAGCTCCCCTAATGAGTATGCCGAGGACCATGACTTTGACCTGTGAATGATCACTGATTGGGAGAAAGTAAACACAACAGCACTGCAGGCTACCCTATATCCAGTGGGTTTGTCAATTTAGACTTACAAATTGTTAGATGTAATTTTGTCAGTGTTGGAAATGTAAGTAAGCAGCATACAATTCACAGGTTCTCTTCATTAGCATCCAACCTAAACTGCATATGATATGATTGCCATTAAATATCCTCACACATTTTAAGGACAATGCTATAGAATGGCTTACAGACTGCATGTCTCAGATTACTTGTCAGATAAGAGAAGAATGGCCATCATACACGGAGAGGTAAGACAGAGTTGTATATTTGCAAGCAATAGTCAAAACTGGTTGTGTGATTGCTTAGTGTACTAAATCCAAAAATAATAACTATACAAATAACAGTTATATGGTTTTATATTACTGTAGATGATGCTGCAGTTGGCTGTATGCAGAATGATTTTAATTCCTTGCTCTAAAGTTATTTGTGTGGCATGGAGGGATAAGGCACCCTTCATATTTATTTGAGTAAGAGTTCAAATACAGACCCATATAGGAATATCTCATATATACCAACATTTTCTAATGTGTATGTAATATATCACTTTTCTTCCGTTCAACTACTTGTCCCTTTTTCTTTTTTTTGGGGGGTGGGTCAGTGTTTGTGAGATGCATCACTTAATCCAATAAAAGGAAATGGAGGAAAATGAATGCCAGGTTTGGCTGTGCTTACCTCATTTGTGCAAAGCGTGGCACTGCACAAACTGGACTAATGGGCCACTCAGGAAGCAGACAGAACACCTGCAGAACACCTGCAAACAGGGCATCTATAAAAGGGCAAAAATCAAAAACAACGATTGTCTCAATTTCTGTATTTTATCATGTGACTGTTCTTAATGGTGTTGAGCGGTGGTTAGGAATGTTCCCCAATAGCTGCAGGCATGGAACATCTGCAGACAGGATTCAGACAGCCAATAATTGATAACTGAACTAGGATACGTTCAATTAAGTGGTGTTGCATGATGGCTAAAACAGAGACCTTAGGAATGATTAGTACATTAGGGAATGTCATGTAACTAATAATGTGGCAGCAGGTGGAAGTGTAGGGTGAGGTACAGCTGATCCTGCGTTCTAGTACAGGGTGTACAACCTTTTTTTACTGTTGTAACAGTGTAGTTTATAGCAATGAACTGAAAAATGGACGTGTTATTTCAACATTCTTGTGGCAACAGGTGTAAATGTAGGACTGCCATACACATGGTCCTGGGCTCCAAGACAGTGCATTCCATGCACTTTTACACTGTTGTTCCATTTCCCATTATATTCACCCTCTGTTCTAACACTTTAGATAGTGGAGATGATATGAATTATACGTATGAGGGATGATACACCATTATTCTTTCTAGATGTATGACTGAGGGTATACTATGCATTATATTTTTGTAAGGATAATGCTGCTATCTGGACTTCCATGGCCTTCACAATTACCTAAGACAGATGTACAAATGGATCTATATCCAATATACTTGTCAGGTCACACACATACATGTGTAACAGCTCAAACTCTCACCTGTATTTATGAATGATTCTTGACAATGTCTGAGCAGCACTTTGTGGCAAAAATGGAAAGTCAACTCTGGAAGAAAATATTTTGTCCCTTATACCTTCGTTTGAATCCCACAGTGTAACCAGTCTGTTATTTTCTTGTTTTGCATTAAATTATTTTTACACAGCTCACAGCTGCTGGCTCTTGCTTTTGGTTTGGTTATGTTTGATTGAGCCATGCAATCACTTCCGTGCAGGGGACCTTTTTTCACATGCACACTCCTTTCCTGCTGGTCGTCTGTGGTCTGCTGAGTTGGCTGAATCTGTAACAGATTCACCAGATTTTTAGAGTTAGAATTCATTGCATTTTCCTATTGTTTGGTTTGTTATACCATTGTGCCTTTTAACATCGAGGGATTTTCCGTATAACTGGTTGACTGTGGTTTTCATCTTCTGCTTTTCGCATAGTTTTCGTTAAGTTTGGAATTTGGAGTGTAACCGAGCCTCATTCAACTAATAACTTTACAATATACACCATGCAGTGCATCATGTTGGATGATTCTAACGATTGCTTTTACACAGTGAATGAGAATAATTGCAGATATTTTTGGCAGCACGTTCGGGGCCGAGGAATAATTTGTATCCAGTAAACAACAGTTGCATCACGTGACAGTATGCTTGGGTGAACTTTTCATTTACTAGAACATATATATTACATCAGCATAGTGACTTTTTGTTATCTAAAAGGGTCAAAAATTGTCATGTATAAATATCAATACGCGTTCTTGTTGAAATAATTGTGAACAGTTCATCTAGTCAATTGGATTATTGGCCATTTTTAGGTACTCAAGGTAACTGTTGCTTAATTTCTATATCTGTTGTGGTGCTGATTTATTCCACCTTTTCATGACATATTTGGTTGCTATTATTTCCAACGGTCCTGGAACACAACAGTAACTTTGATATATTTTCTAATTGCAACATATATTCAAGCCTTTATATTTTTTCTACAGTTCATTTTGAATTTAAGACAATGGAATAATTGCACATGTTTTTGGCAGCAGCCTCTGGGTCAAGGATTATTTTTGCTATTCAGCACTGTGGGATGATGTGGCTTTATTACACAACAGCTGTGTCAGGTGAAGGTATGCTCGAGTGAAATTTTTTCATTTACAAAACGCATGGTTTACATCAGTGTAGTGACTGTTTCACAACTCAAAGGGTCAATAACAGTTATGTAAAACATAATGGTGCAATTTTGTTGAAACAATTGTAACCAGTTCATCCAGTCAAGCGGACTATTGGGCACTTTACAACTACTTAAGGCAACTGTCGCTCCATTTTTACATCAACTGTGGAGCCCTTTTGTTCTACCTTTTTACGATACATTTAGGTGCCATTTTTTCAATGGGCCTGGAATATAGTCGTGACTTTGGACATATTTTCCAACAATAACACTCAAGGCTTTATTTTAATTTATAGTCATTTGTCTTTTGGGACTTCAATACTGTCTTTAGTTTAACATTAACAATCTTTTTAGTAATATCAAGTACCATTTTTGTTGTATACTTGTCTTGCTATATGTTGCTTATTCTTAGATGGTTTATATTGGTACCTAATGCATAATAATGTTTATCTAACAACTAGTATTGTTAACAGTTTCTCAGATTGTTTAATTTGTACATCTTTGGAACTTTGTCCTTTGTCTGGTGGGATTCTTAACTGGGTGTAACATCTCAGTTTTTGAATTTATCTTAGGACCTATTCATATAGCATAAATATTTAACATTATACTAATTTAGATTTCTTATGTGTATTTTATTGTTTGAGGCTAACTGCTATCTATGGGTTAGCTTTATCACCAGGGGGATATTGGATAGGTTTATCAACCCCCCTTCTCCCCCCCTGCTTTTTTTGGTGGATGCAGTTATGAATATACATTGACCATACATTACTCTAGGTAAATTGGGCTTTGATGACAGATTTAATTGCAGGTTCTGAACATCATTTCATGATTATTGATTTATTTTTTACCACCCATCTGTACATGTTTACATCAGGCCAACTTTAGGCTTTATATTTTCAAAAATTTATTGTTATTTGAAAATAGTAGTTAACATTTTGTCGATGTGCAGGGACCATTATTGTCCAGGACTTTCAATATAATTATCCAGTCATAAGTTGATCTGGACGTGGCACGGTTCTTTTATATTCACCTATTTGAAGGGTCTCAGAATATATTTATATACCACAGTTAAGGCTAGATGAGGATGTTAATCCATGTGAACTTTAGATTTGGTCTGTCTAGATACTGAGACACCAGGACTACATATCAACAATTTTTGTCAATTTGGTGATTGATCCAATAACTTGTTCTTTACAGGGGCCACTATTGCCCAAATCCAAGATTGGATTAATTTGATACTAGGACGTGGTACTGCACTTATACATATTCTTTACACTTTATGTTTTCTTTTGGCTCGTACAAATGTGCAGTCAGTTTTTGGATTTTGGGTGGTATGTTTAAATTCTATGGTTCTATACTTAACGTTGATTTTCAGCTGCAGTTAACCCTGTTTTTCCATCTATTGCCAATCTAATACAATGGATCTAAATTGGATTTTGGCCGGGCTTTCTTCAGATAAGGAAGATTTGGTTGTCTTTGGTATTGGGGAGCGGTATAATGACAATAACTTAAATATTATTGAAAATCCACAAACTCATTGTGATAGGCTATTTCAACAACTTAAAAGAAACATGAAAGTGTTAAGATCTAATGTTTGGCATCTCAAATTATTTAAAGTGTACATGGTCAAAGGGATAACTCCCAGAGGGCTCAGAGTCAAAATCCAGCCACTAGTCACCGAATTGGATGAGCAACTAACTAGTGAATGGTCGGCAATACAACAAAATTGTTCTATGAGATTTGTGAAAACATTATCTAGATACTATGAATGAGTCATTGATAAGGAAATTATCAATGTCAGTAAATTATGTGAGGAAAGTAATCAGTATATGGATCAACCTTTTTATTCTACCCAATTGACCAAACTTAGTTCTGACTTATTAACTTTTGAGCAACAGCTTAGAGACAGGAAACTCAAAAAAATTCAAAGAGATCAAACTGATTATGACAAAGGTCACCTTTTCAACATATCAGACATGTTAGATTTGAAGGAGGGAATAACAAAACTAACACTACCCTTAAACTGAAACTCCCAAGTCCATTCTTAGAAAATGTAGTACATATACGGATTCAATTGGGGAAGATTTTTCTTCTTCTGGTATAGATTTGGACACACAGCAGACCCCAGACTCTCCCACTCCTAAATGCAACAATAGTATTGTCCCTTTAGGCCTTACAAGATGGGAGGTAGAACACTTCGGAAAAATAAAAAGGTTTGGAAGGATTGATGTAACTTCTGATGAACAAATAAACATTGGTTCTAGTACAAATGTATTAAACATCTCTGATGTAACATTATTTGACTCACAAAAAACTCTGTTAAATAAAGCTCCTTCTTTTATACCGAGTTTTTTTGTTCCAGAAGATACATTAGCACAGGATGTGATAGCATTTTGTAGATTGCTCAATCTTAAACTGTATTTTCATGATAATACTTCTGACTGTTCAACTGTGGATACATTTAAATACCACAAATCCACCTTTGTCCCACCAATGTATCCTTGTGTGAGTCTTTTTCAAAACAGTGTACTTAAGGATCTACACTTTATTTCCAGTATGACCAAATCCAAAAAAGGAAGAAACACCGGTAAAGCACAACAATACTTCCAATAAACCAGTGATGGAGGAGAAAAAAAAATGCCAATGAATATCCACAAAACAAAAGATGTAAAGGCACAACTTGTACCACGTAGTACTTGTAAAAAACACGACTTTGTTAACGCAAAAAATTTTTTAGGTATAACACATTTTCGTCACACAATGCAACTTCCTCAGACAATGTCAGGGAGTGGTCCCTGGGTATATATACACACAGTTGGTAAATGAATAACTTAATTAGTTGTAATTAATTATTAAAGAAATTATTTCCAGTATGACTCACCCTAGGCCTAATAATCTCTCAAAGTCTGATATGTTAACTTTACAGGAACTTTCTAACAGTAAGAACTTGGTAATCATTTCTGCAGACAAAGGTGGTGCTGTGGTAGTTATGAATTGGGTATAATATGATGCTGAGGCTCAGAGACAACTACATGATGCTAGATATTATACCAAAATGCCTCTTGACCCATCACCTATGTTTAAACAACAAATTGAAATATTTTTGGAATCAGCTGTAGAGAATGGCATCATTAAACAAAACACCAAACTTCATCTCACAGTGTCAGATCCGAACAGTCAATATATTTATTTCTTACCAAAGATTCATAAAGACCTTCAGAATCCTCCTGGTCGACCAATTGTGGCAGGCAATGGTTCGTTGACTGAACCATTGTCAGAATTTTTAACCCAACATCTAAAACCATTATTGAGATGGGTAAGATCCAGAATTCAGGACACCACAGAATTCTCAGGGATTATAAATGAAATGCAAATTGAGGATTACTGGTTGCTATGTATATTAGATGTCTGTGCATTATATACAAATATACCACACTGGGCAGGGCTTGATGCCATTGAATACTGGTTACAAAAATCAGATCTATACAAACCCAGCTTTAACACTTTCCTTATTTGTCTGACGGAACACGTTCTCACCAAGAATGTTTTCTTCTATGGTAAACAATGTTACCTCCAAGTGCGGGGTACTGCAATGGGGGCATCCTTCGCACCCATATATGCAGATCTGTACATGGCTTACATACAGGCACAAATTATTTATGATGTTACACATAATATTTACTTGGGGGAAATTGACATATGGCGTAGGTACCTGGATGATTGCTGGATGGTGTGGAGGTCTGATGTTGAATACCTCATGGAATTTGTGGGGTATCTCAATGATAACAAGTGGAGTTTACAATTTACCATCAATTATCACTCATGAAAAATTACTTATTTGGATATACTCATTTGTAAGAACGATGATAACACCCTGCGTACTGAAGTATTTTGTAAATACCAAGAATATAACACTTTATTCCATGCATCCAGCTTTAATCCGGCCCATATCACAAAAAATATTCCCAAGTCTCAATTTATTAGGATGAGATGTATCTGTTCAGATGAAAACACATTTGAATTCTTTCGCAAAGATTTGGCTCATAGGTTTCAGGAAAAAGATTACAGCATGGGCTATGTACACACGGCAAGCAATCATGCTGCCAATTTTGATAGAGAGGACCTTCTTAAATATAAACAGAAATTACAACATAAAAACACCTTACGGTTTATCACCACATATGGTAGGAACACCAACAGAGTCACTGATGCCATCAGATGACATTGGAACATCCTTTTAGCAGATATTTTTTTGTCACAACATTTATCTGACATTTGCAAGTTTTCGTTTAGGAAAGGGAAGAATCTTGGATCTTATTTTAATCATTACGAGCATCATCATGAACCATCACACCAGAACATGATTCAAACTTCCATTTCTGGGGATAAGCTAGTTGGCTGTATGCCATGTGGCCACTGCAGCCATTGTAAACATGTGTTGAAGACCAAACAATTCTCTAGCCTTAATTTTGGGACCATATTTGATATAAGGTTTTTTTGCAAACTGCAATACAGATTGGATTATAAATCTTGTTACTTGTAGCTGCCATGCATTTTATATAGGACAGACATCCAGACGCCTCAGATTAGGTATTTCTGAACATCTTAGTAATGTCAAATGTAAAATGATGAGTAATGCTCTATACAAACACACTTTAAAACATACCACAGCAACATTTAATTTTACTATCATTGACAAGATAACTACTGAACAGAATAACACATAGAACGTTGACAGTCCCAGTGTCTTGAGATGAAACTCACCAAAAAAATGGCAATTCAGCAGCTGAAAAGTGTGTACAAAAGCCAGTGGAACAAATGTAACAAAATGCCTTCAAAAACCTTCTGAAGAAGCTTGCCATTTAGCAAGTGAAAGTGCTTAACCTGTTGGATTATTGTGTGTTTCGTTTAATAAAATTACAGTTTGGCTGAGGATACCGCTGGTTTTTGAAGACATTTGTTTCATTTGTTTCATTTGTTCCACTGGCTTTCTAAAAGTTTATCTAACTGCTGAGAGTTTGGCTGTGGATATCGCTGGTTTTTGAAGGCATTTGTTACATTTGTTCCACTGGCTTTTGTACACACTTTTCAGCTGCTGAATTGCTTTTTTTTGGTGAGTTTCGTCTCAAGACACTGGGACTGTCAATGTTCTATGTGTTATTCTGTTCAGTAGTTGTTTGGAATGTTGTTTTGTTGGTTCCATTATTGACAAGATAGTAGGTGATAAAACTAACAAATCTGGATGGCACAGCAAATTAAATGCTAAAGAGAAAAAATGGATTGTAAAGTTAGGTGGATTGTTCCAGCCTGGTCTAAATGAATATTTATGAGCTCACCAATTAAATTTCTTGATTCATTATTTGTATCTGCATATAAGGACTACAAGATGTTTGGCATATTAACACTGATGAAGGCTAGGTTAATTCCATAGCCAAAACCTGTCTGTTATTTTCTTGTTTTCCATTAAATTATTTTTACACAGCTCACAATTGCTGGCTCTTGCTTTTGGTTTGGTTATGTTTGATTGAGCCGTGCAATCACTTCCATGCAGGGGACCTTTTTTCGCAAGAAAATATTTTGTCCTTTATGCCTAAGTTTGAATCCCACAGTGTAAAAATCTATGTCCTCAGTATAAAAAGGTAAAAACAAATGTGTCAGGTCATTACATTTATGCCCCCAGTGCATGTCTGTAAACTTAACTCACTTAACAGCTACCTTCCAGTTTCCAATATATATTTCCAGGCTATATCAGTAGACGCCCTCAAACTGAGGAAGTGCCAGAGTAATCTTCCAATTTCAAAAATTGCTTTCCTCCCTGCTTGGCACTGCTGCTTTCCAATTAACATCATGCAAATGGAGTTGGCATTGTGGCTCAGGTTTACTGCTAATAAATGTGATAACTGGAATTGGTGAGAAAGCATCAGTTTCCAATGTGCTAGTTCAGCTGGTAGACATGGCTGGTATTCGAGGAGAAGGTGCCAGTTTTAAGGCACAGAGGTGGTGTGTCGAGGAGTCCAGTATGGACACCTGGTAAAAAAAACATAGCCAAAGGCTTCTGCAAGGGGGAGTATTCTGGCTCCCAGTACAAGTCTTAGACATAGAACCATTTGTCCCAAGCTGTATCTAGTGCCACTGGTATTCCACACAGTGGAGAGTAATGTAAGCGTTGTTTTAATGACATAAATGGGAGAAAAAGAGATACTCTCAACCATTTATTGCAGGAATGTGTGACTGTGGACATCCGACAGTTGTGTTAGTATGAAGACAAAAAATAAACGTTTCCCCAACAATAACCAGGAACCGTAAAGAAAGGTATATGTTATAATAGCCTGGATTCCACAAACTCAGTCAGATAATCGTTATTTGTAAAAATGTAATCGTAGATAACTAAAAACACTTAATAACAATAAAAATACATACCCATATGAAAGTGCTACAGGTTAAGCACTTTCATCCACTCCAATTGTGGACTTCATCATGAAGTCCACAATTGGAGTGGATGAAAGTGCTTAACTGGTAGAACTTTCATACTTTCATATGGTTACATATTTTTATTGTTATTAAATATTTTTAGTTGTGTTAGTATGGCAATCAGAGAGTACTTGTAAGACTTAGAAAGCTAAATATAGGCAAGATTGGCATGCATAATGCTCTTCTGCTCTCTTCTGTTCTTTTCCCAGCTGTGAGTTCAATCAGCAGTCTCATGTTGCTCGACTGAAGAGACTGAGGGAAGCAAGTGGTATGTATGCAGCAAAAGAGAAGTGTTATTGTAGGTCTTTTATAGAGTTGCATCAAATTGAGCATGCATATCCAAATTGTAAAAGCAAGTGTGAATACATTAGTCTGTAATATAAACCAATTGTAAAAGTCCAATATTAGACTGATGTGAGAGGTTACAGCTTCAAATATAATTTACAACTATTCCATACTGTTATTTTTCAATAATATTTACAATAAATTAAAACCCCTATACCAGTGGCACAAATGTCCTGCCGTAAACTCTAATCTGTTTAATTGAAACATGCGTATGTGCAATATATGCACATTTCAAGGATTACTTTAAGCAATTTGTAGTATAGTGTGCATCTGTTAGGACGTATACTTAAACATAATACTTCAGATAAAAGTGCAGTATAATTGTATTAATGCATTGTATGTGTACCACATCACTAAATGCTACAAAGCCCAGTGAGGTAGGCCAGCCCCAGCGGATCAGCCTACCCCCTCTCCATCAGCTTCAGCACCACCTCTGCTATCCCTGCACTACCTGTGCCCTCAAGTCATACTTCCCAGGAAGCAGGTGCAGTTGTATTATCTGAGAGTAGTGGCAGAGGTGGTTATTTCATCAGCCACAGGGAGTTGGCAGGAATGGTGTGTAGAGTCATGTAATGCACCATTGGTGCACCTATGCTGGATGGAGAGACTGCTCTCCCTCATGGGTCATAGCAGGAAGAGGAGAAGACATCAGTCATCTAACTGTCTCCAAGCTTGATGTCCCTGAGCCTGCATTGTCCCCTCCCTCACCCCAATCATGGTGTCCCCCAAACTTTTATGTCCATCTCAGTCCCTGTCTCTTGTTTTAAATTTTCCTGGTATGCTTGCATTTGCTTCCTCACCTACCCAACTTGCCTGACCCAGACATACCTACATCCCTTACCCAGCAGTCCTCTCTTACTGTATTAAAAAATGGGCACTTGTCCCACAAAAAAAATCATCCCATACATAGCTCTACATTTCACAGACATGTCTTCTTGACACACTTTGTTTTGTCCAGTTGACTATATAACATGACTGTGTTGTTGTCACCCCTCTTTGTGGAGGTGACTGTCCAAATTCAGTTAATATTCTGCACATATTTTCAGTTTACACTATTAAAGAAATGGAAATGGATATCTATGGTTATTTCCTACCTCCATCTTGTACATTCCTGTATTGCTTTCCCTTTGTTCTTCCACCTGCTTGCTCCTCATTTCACCACTTTCCTATCTACCACATTTTAACACCATTAATCTGGTCAAAAATAGAATCACACACAACACAGATAAGTAACAGAAAAAGAAATAGGTCCCTTCACTTTTTGGGTTCTATGTTTGCACAGGTGACCTTCAAAACATGTGACTTGACTCATTTTAGTCTAGTCTTGTCTAGGGTAGATCTTGCTTATTAAACCTAGTAGACTTCTTTGTTACTGATGCCAAGGACCTGGATGAGGGATAACAGGACATATCACCTATGATGAGTTATCCAAGGCCTTGGACATTATCCCCATTCAGGTATCATAGAGAAAATCTCCCATCTTACTCGATGGATAGTCTACTGGATCACCAACAAAACATACACTGTCAAAGTTGGGGACTGCACCACTACCACTAGACCACTTACCAGTGGGATACCACAATAATCTGTGCTGTGCCCTCAACTGTTTGGAAACTATTTCTCTGAAGTTCAGGCAAGGTAGATGGCCAGTGGCTTACCAAGTTTGTAGATGACTGTCAACTGGATGCAGTCATATGGGGACCCCCAACTATGTTAACATAGTACAGAAGGGCCTGACACAGACAAATGATTGGTGCCAAACTCATGGATTGACTCTTAAAGCAAAGAATACCTCATTTTCCTCTTTGACAATGAAGTACTGCTGCTAACTATGATATACATAGCACCCCTCTAAGCTGTAAGTCTTGGGAATACATGCTGATAGCAATCTACACTTCAATCACTATGTAACCATAGTAGTGAGACACACATTCTACATTGTGCACCACATAAAAAGGCCATCCTATCCAAGACCAGGAGGCCATAGTTCTGCTGTACTCTACCCTTATCAGACCACAAATTGAGCAAAATGCTCCCTACTGTCTGCACCTCACCAGACACCTGGAGCAACTGGAGAAGACAAGGGGTTTATGACCAGGAGAATCCATGGCCTCCAAAATATGACATACATGGAAAGACTGAAAGACCTGTCACTGCACTCGGTATCATGCATGCTGCTGAGAGGCAACTTATGCCTGGCCTACAGAGCAGTCTCAGGCCCTGCCCTACTGGAAATGCTATAAATCTGCAAATCAAATGGGACAGGAATAACTTGCTCCACAAATTTCAACTTAGCTTGTGGCATAAACAGAACGTATAGGGGAGACAGATATATCTCCCAAGCAATTACCACTCCTCTGTAATAGGCTCCCACTGCAGGTGAAGTAGTGCTCCTCAATGACCCAATTTAAGTGCAACCTTGACAACTGGATTGGTGATTGTAAATTCACCCCTGCGGTGGGACCTATGTCCCCCATGGACAAGGCCAGTCAATGCTGATCACAAAATTGCTCTGCTAAGAACAACCATCTGACTATGCTGAATAAGGGTACTTATGTTTTTACACAGCTGGGTTTGTAAACATCCTATGGCCATTAGGCTAGTAACCTCCTATGAATCTCTTAAGCTATGAACCTATGAAGGCCTCCCAACATCTTCTCTCCAACATGCCTTGCTGATGTCATCCACTATAAGTTGACCTGCAGTCTGGTAAAAGTCAGAATTGTGCAATGGTGCTTGCGTAAAGTACTGAGTTCTGTAGTGTGTGTGTACTTAGATAGCTAGGAGTTCTATTCTCACTGCATTCAAGTGTGTGTGTGTGTGTGTGTGTGTGTGTGTGTGTGTGTGTGTGTGTGTGTGTGTTTGTGCTTTTGCCTGACATTACAGAGAGCCTTTTACACCAGCATGTGCATCACTGCTATTGCCATATTCTTCTTACCAGACACTGCTGATGTCATCACTTGTAAAGTGTTATCTTAGATACTCCAAGTTAGACTTGAGCTGTGGCATTTACCTTAAATACAGAGGTCTGTAGTATGTGTACTTAGATAACTACATGTTCTAATTTCACTGCAGTCAATGGTGTGTGTGTGTGTGTGTGTGTGTGTGTGTGTGTGTGTGTGTGTGTGTGTGTGTGTTTGTGTGTTTGTTCTCTTGTCTGACATTACAGAGAGCCTTTTACACCAGCATGTGGGTCACTGTTATTACATATTCTACTCAACAGACACTGCTGATGTCATTAGCTATATCTGATTTGTAGATATGTATTATTCCCATCAGGGCAGAGTCAGAGACTGGTCTGGTGGACAGACAGAAGTCACCTCATCCTATATGATACAGATTACAGTGACATGGCTTTCACTGTATCCAAATACATCATGGCATGGTTTGTATGCCCTGTGTGTTCATGGTGAGAAACCCCTGTGCTCTCTCTCTCTCTCTCTCTCTCCAACTGATGCATGTGTGATGTACCTGCAAAAGAAAGGATTATACTCTGTTAATGTTTTGATGAAGTTCGAGTACAGTGCTGTCATGCAGTCCTAAGATATGAATATGATAACGAGATTTATGATATGTATAATATAGGCTTTAATACCAGAGTGAACACTTCGTGTTCGACATTCAGATTGCTATCTACATGTGATCCCAGTGCTTGCATCACTGGTTTTCGGCATAACAGGATAGTTGTCAAGGCTGTAATTAGCATGGAATTTAATTTTTCAGAAGGACAAAATAAAGGCACATTTCTGCATTTATTTGTAGATCGTATGTTTTTTTTCACCAATCATTTGTCTATGTTAGCCCCTCCTGAAGTATGTCATCATCATTGATGGACTAAATAATTGCACCCACTATGCAAGAATCAGCAAACTTGTTAAGCCAAAGGCCGTACACTTTAGTCTGATTTCTCAAAAAATAGATTCAAAGCAGTAAAGTGCTAAGCACAGATCCTTGGGGTACACCTGTGGTGAAGGCTCTGTTGGTACAGATTGATTCAACAACTTTCACTATGTGTTCTGTCAGTGAGCTGATTGGTTACCCATTTTGTGACATAAGGGTTAATACCCAGCTGGGAGAGTTTCTTAATGATACCTAAGTGGGGGTATGTTTCAAAACCCTAGGCCAGATCAAGATAGGTAGTATGTACTGTCTTACCTTCATCCAGGCCTATCACACAGAATCAATGGGCTGTAACAACATCACAGATCACCTACGGCATGACTCAGTACATACACCTCCTGTTACAGTTGAATACATACTTTAACACACCCTCCACAGGGGATCTGTTACCATAGAATGGTGTACATCAACATGCATACATCTGAGGTTTCAGAGGACAGCATCTGATGCATGCATGTATAGACACATCCTGACTGCCCTAAACTGTGAGGTAGACTAGCATGTCATCACAACCTTTTCTAAATGGAAACTAGTAATAGCCTGTCTGTGTGCAACAGACCTGTGTGAGTTGTTAATGCTACATTATGTCTGTTACATCTGATAGATGTCCTAAAAGAGGTCATTGAATGCATGCATGATGACAACACTATTTTCCTGTTGAACTTGACCAAGCCAAGGCATTTGATACAAATCCACATTGAGGTATTCAAACATCACTCTCAGATGTGGCCATAAACAGCTATATCACCAAGTGTGTAGACCAGTGGATCATATGCATGGCATGTAACTATGCTGACATGTGTGCAGTGACCTATACATCAGGGCTGTCTGATAGGCCCTTTCATGTCCATTATTTAAGTAATGGATATCACAGATGATATTAACATCCTGTGTCCAAACAGCTGTCTGAAGGACTTCAGATTATGGGCAATCTGTATAATACAGACAGTATCAACACATAATAAAGATTGTTGCCACAGCCATTACACCACCTGCAATAAGAAGAAAACACGGGGACATTTTTACATCAGGAAAATAAACACAAAACCCAAGTATAGTGTGGGCATCGCACCCTATAATCAGATCAATAAGTATGTGACATGTGTCATGGGGTAGGTGGTAAGTGGAACATCCACAAGCATGTGGTCCCAGTGCTGATACTTCCTTGTATGTAACACAACTACTGAATATGTGAGGGACATATACATCAGAGGGGATTATACCTCCACAGTTTCCACCCTTTTCCACACCAATAACTGAGTGCAATGCACCCTTCTTCATGTACCTCCCTACACATCTTCCACTGAAGTGAACCTGAAGTGTACCACTTTTGTCACAGTGAGCTGTCACATAGCTTATTGGCCATACCTAGATCTTTTTATGGCATAAACATTAACTGATAGTGTGGGATTCCCATCAAGTTGTTACATGAGATGCATTTATACTACCTGTTCTGGTGATGCAAACAGCACATACATAAGTGTTTAACAACATAAGTAGCATGGATAACATTCTGACAGTGTGGATTGTGACATATATATATATATATATATATATATATATATATATATATATATATACACACACACACACACACACACACACACACACACACACACACACACACACACACACACACACCATGCACTCTAGTCAACTAGTCTGTATTGATCATAGTGCCACCTACAGATATAGCAGTGCCCCTTCTAACACCTCCAGCAGATGTTACAATGCCAGGACAATGTACATGATTACCTTCATAGAGTGTGGATGTATCATAATAGTTGTACAAGTGTGTCTGTGCAGAATCATCTCTCATCACTCTAAATCACATATGTTATGTCAGAGGCACAGGATTACTGGTGATATTATTCTATTATCCATGATTGTGATTGTTTCATTTAATGTTGTCCATGAGCCTTTACCTGTGTCCTACTTGCTGGAGACATCTGCTGAGATGACACTCATATTCAGACAAATCAGTACACACAGCTTCACAATATGCATGATACCCTAATTGTATGTCAGAACCATGATAGATGTACTTTGCATTATTCATGTAAGGATGATTATCTAACACAGACATCCTCCCCATTGTTATGTCACCTTGTGTGATAGTCACTTAAGACACATTTTCACTGTGCAGTCACTACTGTACCTTACTGATATGTGATTGGTGTTGCTGCTACAACCATCTTTCACTGACATGCCCTCATCTGTTGTACATTAAGCTATTTCACCTGTCTTCTTTCCCTCATTCCTGCAATTCATTGTGTGTCCTTATTCAATGCACACGTCCCCTAAGTGTTTATTTTACATGGCAATCCATGTACTATTACAGATCATTTACACAGCTTCAGTACAGCATGCCAGGAATGGGATTTCACAATACTCTTCACTGTAGATTCACTGTCCTGGACTGTGTTTGGACCATATACTTACTTAACATTCATACCTCTCAACTGTCCAGATATTCACAGAATATTCAGATGAGTTTCTTAACAAATGTCTAACTTTCTACCATATCACTGGGATGATCTCAAGACTGTTTTGACTCAATAGTTATATAAATTTGAGTTTCAGACTTCAAATGCTTCAGAGCATGTATCTTAACACAACCCCCTGGTTATTCTAGCATTTTCATAGGACACATATGTCAAATATGGATTTGTATCGCTTCATTGAAAGACCATTTTACTGACACTCATTTCACTGAGATCAAATCACCTAAAGTTCATTTCACTGACATGTAATTTCACCTAAAACTCATTTCATTGACATGTAGTACTCTAAGGCAAGTGAAAGGTATATGTCTTTTTCCCCACTGTAGTGCGATCCTGGTGTTAGCATATATAGTTGGAGGGGTGTGGGGGCGGAGCCCCCCACCTAGTTGGGTTTTACTAAATAATGTAAAACCAAGCCAGACAACAGAAAACCAAATTAAGTGGGTGGCTACACCCCCACACCCCCATCTGGGGAGGCTGTGCCCCTGACACCTCCCATAACTATATATACTAACATGAGGAACACAGTATAGTGGGGAAAAGGACATATACCTTTGACTTGATTTAGAGTACTACTTGTCAGTGAAATGCGTTTTAGATGAAATGAAACTTCAGTGAAATGAAGTTTAGGTGATTTGGTCTCAGTGAAATGAGTGTCAGTGAAATGGTCTTTCAATGAAATGATACGAATCCATATATGTCCCTATTTCTGTGTCATTGCCCTCCCAATATTTTAGCCTTTTTCCAGATATCTGGCACTAAGATATTGAGAGCTATCTGTGAAGCCATGGTGATCATTGTGGCATTCCTAGCAAAACTGTGGACCTTCAGTGTCCGGATTTAAACAGCAGTACTATCTGTGTTCGCTTACATGGTTTCCTGTCAGCCGCAAAGCCTTGCCTTTTTATGTTTAAATACAGGCAGGCATGAATATGCAATGAGTGCTGATGCTCACCACACATCAGCTTGCACACATGTAAACTCCATGTAGGCTTCGAACAAAGCCTACATGGAGTTTATCAAATCTCAAGGATTATTTACTTCTATTCTTATAATATCGATATTTAATCATATACATGTTTATTTTATCCACTTCTTTTCTATCTTCAAAAAAATCTTCTTTACATAGTTTTCCCACAACTTTTTTTAGTATTTTACATTGCAAAAAATATGTTCTATAGTTTATTCTTGCTAATGAAAAAATATTCTTTCTCATTTCTTTTTATATGGCATATTTCCTTTTACTGACAATTTATCTATTACAAGACTCCACAAAAACCCTTAAGATTCTACTATCTGATTACATCATTTGCTTTTGATTTTTATAACTTTATTTTTTTCATCTGTTAAATTTTCCCCATGGTTTTATTAGCAATGTTTTATCATTACATTCATATGATATATTTTCTGTCTTTTTCTATACCATCAATTTTTATTTTCTACAAAAATATTTTTTCTTGGTAACATTTTATTTCTTCATTTATGCACTCTTTTTTCTCTTTTACTCTTTTTCACCATATCTCAAAATGTATCATACTTATATGTATACAGTTTTACTACTAATCTCTCATCTTTTTCATTCATCCACTTCAACACTATCTACAAATTTAATGAAGCAGTATATACCACTGAGTTAATTAACCCTAAATCTCATTCTTTATTTACATAAATAACTCCTTTTTACCGGGTTTAATCTAGAACCCCACATAAATGAAACAAAATATATGTAAAGATTCCTTTTCAAATACTGTTGGCAACATAAATATTATTCTATGTATGCTATTTTTCCCATCAGTCCTAAATTTATCAAATAATCCTTTTTTTTCCTGAATGATAATTTAAATGTTCTCCAGAAAAAACATGATTGCTTTATTTCTTCTATTGTTTTTTCCCATTGAATTCATCTTACATTTTTATTCCAAACTGTTAACCTAAAAGAGAAATTTCCTTCAGTGTAAAATATATACATTTACGTTTCCCTTTATTTAAAGCCATTCCTATCATCTTCTAGCACACATTTGTGTCAACTAGTACTTCTTTTATCATTTTTTTTGCAATTATTATAATGTCATCTGCATATTTTAACATAACTGGAATTCTTAACCCTTCAGGTGTTATATGTCATGTCTCCATCATTTTGTAATTTAGTTCACATACTATCACATTAATAACTAATGCAAAGAGTATACAACTCATTTGATATCCCTGTCTTACACCACTCTTCATATGTACCTCTTTCTTGGCTTTACTAGCCATTTACAAGTATTTGTGTTTTATTATTGTTACTATTTGCTGACGTATATAATTTGCTAACATTCTCACTTATATTATATTCTTTCTATATTACTTATAAAATGTCAGGTCCAGTTGTGAAAAATGCCTTATTAAGGTCTCCTATCATGATTTTGCTTCTTCTTTTCTGTTCATAGTATCACCACAATTTCTCTATCATTAATAATTGTGAACAACACTTCCCCTTTATACTAGATATGCTGTTTTCCATAATAGTTCCCATTTTACTTTTAAATTTCTTTTTTATTGTTTTCATAAATATATTTTAATCATTATTATTCAATTCTATTGGTCTCCATTATTTAATTCTCTTCTATCTTCCTTCTTCCATATGAATTTAAGTCTTTCAGTACATAATTGTTTATACATAAAACCTTCATTTAACAATTCATTCAAAATCTTTAAAAATATTTTTTACCAATCCCTTTAATGTTTATACATTTCATACTTTAGTCCATCTAGACCTGCAGCAAAATCTATACTTGTACTAATACTTTATCTAAATAATTTAAAGAAACCTCCTTTTCAACTCTTTATCTTTTTCTGTTAACTTTATATTTTCCATTTTTTCACTACCTTCTTTTTTATCTTTAAACATTTATTGTACATATTGTAGTATACCATTCATAATGTTTTTCTGAATTCTTTCTATTTCTCCTTTTACATTTTTTATTTCTGTCATTATATTACCACCTTCCTTTAATAATCTTCTTAAGTAACTCAATACTTTGTCTGTCTTTGTAAAAATATATTTTCTTATATAACATTACTTGCATTTTTTCTTGATTTCTTTCATATATTTTGTGTTTCTCAAATTACTTTATATCATCATGTTCTAAATCTTCTGTGTTGTTATATGTTCTTTTATATTTTATTTCTTTAATTTTCTCACATCATATTGCCATTGTATAAAACATTTTTTGATATTTTTCCTTATATATCACCTACCATGCAGACCATTTTTTTATAAAATGGTCTCATATTAGTATAATCTTTCCATAACTGTGTTTCTAATCTGTTTTCTTCCTCATTCCATGCTTTTTAATTTATCCTTTTTATTCATTTGACTATTTTTATATATTCCTTATCTTTTATTTCTAGCCATATTTCAAGATGATCAGCAAAATGCTGTTTCAACTATATCCACTGAGTTAATTAATCCTAAACCTCATTCTTTATTTACATAAATAACTCATTTTTACTGGGTTTAATCTAGAACCCCACATAAATGAAAAAAAATATCTGTAATGATTCCTTTTCAAATACTGTTGGCAACATAAATATTATTCTATGTATGCTATTTTTCCCATCAGTCCTGAATTTATCAAATAAGCCTTTTTCTGAATGATAATTTAAATGTTCTCCAGAAAAGACATGCTTGCTTTATTTCTTCCATTGTTTTTTTTTCCCATTGAATTCATCTTACATTTTTATTCCCAAACTGTTAACCTAAAAGAGAATTTTCCTTCACTGTAAAATATATACATTTACATTTCCCTTTATTTAAAGCCATTCCTGTCATCTTCTAGCACACATTTGTGTCAACTAGTACTTCTTTTATCATTTTTTTTGCAATTATTATATCATCAGCATATTTTAACATAACTGGAATTCTTAACCCTTCAGGTGTTATATGTCATGTCTCCATCATTTTGTAATTTAGTTCACATACTATCACATTAATAACTAATGCAAAGAGTATACAACTCATTTGATATCCCTGTCTTACACCACTCTTCATATGTACCTCTTTCTTGGTTTTACCAGCTATTTACAAGTATTTGTGTTTTATTATTGTTACTATATGCTGACGTATATAATTTGCTAACATTCTCACTTATATTATATTCTTTCTATATTACTTATAAAATTTCAGGTCCAGTTGTGAAAAATGCTTTATTAAGGTCTCCTATCATGATTTTGCTTCTTCTTTTCTGTTCATAGTATCACCACAATTTCTCTAACTATCATTAATAATTGTCAACAACACTTCCCCTTTATACTAGATATGCTGTTTTCCATAATATTTCCCATTTTACTTTCAAATCTCTTTTGTATTGTTTTCAGAAATATATTTTAATCATTATTATTCAATTCTATTGGTCTCCACTTTTTTAATTCTCTTCTATCTTCCTTCTTCCATATGAATTTAAGTCTTTAAGTACATAATTGTTTATACATAAAACCTTCATTTAACAATTCATTCAAAATCTTTAAAAAATATTTTTTACCAATCCCTTAAAGGTTTATACATTTCATACTCTAGTCCATCTAGACCTGCAGCAAAATCTATACTTGTACTAATACTTTATCTAAATAATTTAAAGAAACCTCCTTTTCAACTCTTTATTATCTTTTTCTGTTAACTTTTTTATTTTCCATTTTTTCACTACCTTGTTTTTTATCTTTAAACATTTCTTGTACATATTGTAGTATACTGTTCATAATGTTTTTCTGAATTCTTTCTATTTCTCCTTTTACATTTTTTTATTCTGTCATTATACTACCATCTTCCTTTAATAATCTCCTTAAATAACTCAATACTTCTTCTGTCTTTGTAAAAATATATTTTCTTATATAACATTACTTGCATTTTTTCTTGATTTCTTTCATATATTTTGTTTTTGTCAAATTACTTTATATCATCATGTTCTAAATCTTCTGTGTTGTTATATGTTCTTTTATGTTTTATTTCTTTAATTTTCTCACATCATATTGCCATTGTATAAAACATTTTTATATTTTTCGTTATATATCACCCACCATGCAGACTAATTTTTATAAAATGGTCTCATATTAGTATGATCTTTCCATAACTGTGTTTCTAATCTGTTTTCTTCCTCACTCCATGCTTTTTCATTTATCCTTTTTATTCCTTTGACTATTTTTATATATTCCTTATCTTTTATTTCTAGCCATATTTCAAGATGATCAGAAAAATACTGTTTCAACTATATCCACTGAGTTAATTAATCCTAAACCTCATTTTTTATTTACAAGTGTCTACATTTGTTACAGTACTTCTTTATACAAATCTTTCAAATTTCTTTTCAAAGTCTTTCTTTCTTCCTCTGCTCAAGATTGTAAATGAGTCTTCTTTTTGTATCCCTGTTAACTGCTTTTGTCACATAAAGATTCCATTGGTAGCAGTCTTTCTTTTTTCATATTCTCAAAAAAAAAATGCTTAAATTGAAAAAAAATAGCCTCAAATATAATTTCCCAAAATTTCTCTTTGCTAATAAGAATAAATGCTCTTAGCTCATGTGCTTTTACACCCAAAGGAGATATTAAATTGTCCCACACTTCATACTTGTTCATTGCTTTGTCTTCTTTACTTTGAATCCTTACCACGTACTTCTATTATTTTAATTCTGCCTTCTTTTCTGTTGTTCCACGTTTGCCTTCTTTTACTTTTTCTGCATATGTTTTCTTTTCCAGCTCACCATTATTCTTCAGAATTGTCTCTGCATCCTCCTTTTGTATTTTCTTCATAATGTCCCACAGGAAACATCTGCTTCATTTTCCGTCTCACTCTGCACCACCATTTCTTTAAGTAAATCATCCCGGAACCCTCTCGACTGGAGGGCTGTAATTATATATCCTTCATTTACTTAGTCATCTACATCAAACAGGTTTCTTTGAAACATTTCCTGAGAATCCCGCACACATTTTTGGTCTTAATATGTGCTTTTTCCTACATTCTTTTTTACATCTCCATCATCTCCTTCTCTATCTCCCTCTCCATCTGCCTCACTGTTTCTCTGAGCTGCCTCTGTCCTGCCTGGAACAGAAACAGGAAGTGCTTCTCCAAAATGGCTCCCTCTCACAATAATGATGAGTAGGGTAAGGTCCCTAATGCTTTGGCCAAACTTAACCTGGTAGTATAAATAAAACCTTGTGTCTCCTCTGAAAAGAGGCTACTAGCCTAATGTGACTAACCTGGTGAAGAAAGGATGAATACATTCATTATTATACCCCAAGCTGACATCAAAAGCAAGCTAAGTAGATCCATGTGTAATGAGGTGGATAGCCAACTGTCTGAAAGCCAGAAACCACATAGTTACAATAGCAGTTTTTTTTCAGAAAGTATTAAGGTAATTAGTGGAGTGCCCCAGGACTCAGTACTGAGACCCTCCTTTTTGGCACTTACTTGTCTGATCTCTAGGATGTAGATCATGTATTTTGGTTAACCACTTTTAGAGATGACTTTAATTTTTTTATTTATTGTCAAATCTTCCTCTGAAACATATTTATAACAGAAGGAACTAACCCTAATAAAAAAGTTGTCTACAGAAAAAAAGGCTAAGCTTAAGTATGAGAAAGTCTGGTATTGTCACATTTGATAATAACAATATCTTTACTCAACATACAGTATAGTCAATATCCACTGTACAATGAATATGTAGTCAGGAATATTAGATCCCAGGTTGATAATTCCCTGTTCTTCTAGCACTGTGTAGCAGGAGTAATCAGAAAATCCTTCTGTTTAGCATAACTAATATCTACAATGGTAGCATTCTGGTCAAAATAAATTAGTATTCCATTCTTAATGACTCTATAGTTAGAACAGTCATTGAGTATAATACCTCTTTGATACATACCTCTGCAGACATATTAAGCAACTTGAAAGGCACTGGTGGTTCCTTTTCAAGATGATTGTTGGTCTAAAGTCCATATGTTACCAAACAAGGCTTGAATTAGTGAGCTATTTCTAGTGTACTGTGGTATGGAGACCCCTTATTCCTTGATCTCTTGTATCTTCACCAGATAATTATCTCTACTAATACCAAAAGTAGGGACTTAATTTTACCAGCAAATAAAATAATCCTACACACCACCCTCTATGAACTAACATCTCATGCTAACAACTAAGTTCCTTAAACTTCTCATTACAAACTGATTATGACATACATGCCTTCTGAAGTGGCATATTTATTACCAAACACCTATCCCTGCACTGTAACAATCGTATTCCATTAATTCAACTTGGAGGTACCCTAACATATTTTAAACTAAACCTGGATGATTGCATAGATGCCCATAAATTTGCTCTGGGATTGATGCAACATACCCTTTCTGAAAAATGGGATACAACATGAGCGCGGGTATTGACAAGGTATAAATTGTTTTGTGATCCTATTGCTTTGTATTTCTTATGATCTTGTGAACCTATGATACCTTTTTAAAATTCCACTGCGGTATCACACCTAGCAGAATTCTTTAACAACTTCTACATTAAAACAGTGAAAGAATGAAGTAAGAATAGCATTTATGTCATTACCTATACCTCTTAAAAATCCTTCTAACATACAAATGGCAATTAAAATCCATCTACGCTAGTGTTACAATATAAGCATCAGTGCATGGTCCTCTCTGAACAATCCAGTCTTCTTCATTTGGGAAGTTGTGGGATGATATAATTCAAGAAATGATTAACCAAAGTGAGTCATAGAATGAGTTTTTTGGGTGAGAAATTATGGAAAAAATAGATAAAGGAGATATAGAAGCAATGCTGAAACGCAGCAAAGGAAAGACATGATGTATGCAGAGAAAGTAGCAGCTACATGAGAAAGAGTAAAATAAAAAAGGAAAGAGGACAGTATGAAGAGGAAATTTGTAGTGAGAATATAAAAGTGAGGTCTTCAATAAACCTCTGATACCAAAATTTTTGTAAATATAAGGGATGGCCAATCAAAAAAAAAACCCTTATCCATCCAACATAACATTATATTAGCAAACACTGGGGGAATGTGATGAGTTTTAGTTTACCTATGGATGTAATAGATTATTATAAACTCGTTAATTAAGGTGGCAAATTTTGATATGACAGCTGACAGGTTTCCAGGATTAAATGAATTAATTAATATTAAAAGTGTATTGAAATACAAGGTCCTTTATCATCTTATAATTAAAGTATAATGATGTTGTACTATTTTAAATAATGACATCATTATTAATTGGTTATTATGATTGTCTATTTATGTATTTGGAGGAGTAGTTAAATATGTTTAATTGTCATTTCTGGTGAATCTCTGTGTTGGCATTAAAGTGGAATGAAAGTGCTAATTTTATTGTGTTTTTTTCCTTCTTTCTCTATGAACTCAAGTGGCTGCCTCAAGGTGTTTGAAGTGTGTGTATGTATGTGTGTGTGTGTGTGTGTGTGTGTGTGTGTGTGTGTGTGTGTGTGTGTGTGTGTGTGTGTGTGTGTGCGTGTGTGCGTGTGTGCGTGTGTGCGTGTGTGTGTGTGTGTGTGTGTGTGTGTGTGTGTGTAGGACCCTTACTCTTTTCCATAAGACCAAAAGCTACCACTAGCTGAAGCAGATGGAACCTCAATTTAACATCTCATCCAAATGAAGACACACCCAGGAATGCAACACATCCCTTATACTGCGCTGCACTATCAAGAATTCTTCTTTTCTGCTGTAAGACTAGAACCCACAGCCTTTTGCACTAAAGGCAGTTGTTGTATGTGTTGTGATACTGACACTGCAATGGCTGGATAAATCCAACACAATCTAAGTTTTAAAAGTGCTAATAAACTGTATAATGGAATTTGAAAATCTAAACCCTCTTTTGTCTGGTATTGTCCTGGAACAGTGTGCTGTGTTTAAGTAGGAACCATAGATGTTTAAGTACTGCTTTTTGCCATCATTTAAATAAACTAAATGAAAGTTGAAAAGTGTTTCTTTGAAAAATGCACAATGATTTAGAAAATAGAATCACTATTGCAGTGAAATTTAATTTTTAAGGGTATGACTAAGTGTGAACCTTTTAAAGTGAATTCTGTGATCACTGAAATTATTGATTCAAAATGTATTTTTTTGGCTCCTTCTGTTTTCATTATAAAATATTAATTGATACAGAAAGCTGCTAATACCATTAGAACATTATCATCTTTCGGCTGTTCCCATAAGGGGTCACCACAGTGGATCCTCTGTTTCCATTTCATCCTGTCCTCTGCATCTTGCTCTGTCACACCAACCACCTGCATGTCCTCTCTCACCACATCCATAAACCTTATCTTAGGCCTTCCTCTTTTCCTGTTACCTGGTAGCTTCATCCTTAGCATCTTTTTCCCAATATACTCTGCATCCCTCCTCAGCACATGTCCAAACCAACATAATCTTACCTCTCTGGCTTTGTCTCCAAACCTTCCAACCTGGGCTGACCCTCTAATATACTTTTTTTTAATCCTGTCCATCCTCACCACACCCAGTGCAAATCTTAACATCTTTAACTCTGCCACATCCAGCTCTAACTCCTGACTTTTTGTCAATGCCACTGTCTCCAACCAATATATCATAGCTGGTCTCACTACCCTCTTGTAGACCTTCCCTTTCACTGTTACTGGTACTCGTCTGTCACAAATCACTCCTGATACTCTTCTCCACCCACTCCATCCTGCCTGTACTCTCTTCTTCACCTCTCTTCCACACTCACCATTACTTTGAACTATTGATCCCAAGTATTTAAACTCATCCACCTTCGTCAACTCTACTCCTTGCATTCTCACCATTCCTCTATCCTCCCTCCCATTCACACACATATATTCTGTCTTAGTCCTGCAGACCTTCATTCTTCTTCTCTCTAGAGCATATCTCAACCTCTCCAGGGTCACCTCAACATGATCCCTACTCTCACTACAGACCACAATGTCATCTGCAAACATCATAGTCCACGGGGACTCCTGTCTGATCTTGTCTGTCAACCTGTCCGTGATCATTGCAAATAAGAAAGGGCTCAAAGCTGAGCCTTGATGTAATCCCACCTCCACCTTAAATGCATCCGTCACTCCCACTGCAGACCTCACTGCTGTCACACTACCCACGTACATATCCTGTACAACTCTTACATCTTCTCTGACACTCCCGACTTCCTCATACAATACCACAACTCCTCTCTAGGCACCCTGTCATATGCTTTCTCTAAGTCTACAAAAATACAATGCAACTGCTTCTGACCTTCTCTGTACTTCTCCATCAACACTCTCAGAGCAAACATCGCATCTGTAGTGCTCTTTCCTGGCATGTAACCATGCTGCTGATCACTAATCATCATCTCCCTTCTTAACCTAGCTTCCACTACTCTTTCCCATAACTTCATGCTGTGACTTATCAATTTAATCCCTCTGTAGCTACTACCACGGGTGTAGCTAGGATTTTCAAATTTGTACTCACAGCTCTCAAACTGCTACCCCCCCTCCCCAGCCAAGCTATGGCCATTCTCGTAATTCACGGTTCGCTCTTTTAGTGTCGATGAAGAGGCATTCGCTGTAATTTATTGTTTTATTAATTTATTGTTTTGAACATTTTTCCAGTAAACAATGAAACAAAATGCATGCACCAATAATGACAAAACAGCCCAATTCAGAACATTTCCATCATAAAAGTCTACTCAAACTTCTAGTCCATCAGTATCAGTAAATATGCACAATCTCTGAACTAGTAAAAGTCAACTACATAATTCCACATTAAAGAAATCTGTAACTAATGAAGGGACTGCTGCTAGCAAACAACTTTATATTTCATGGTTTCATCTACAAATAGTGTATGTTGCCCTTGAGGTATAAATTGCCTATGTTGCATTAAAAAAATGATGCGCTAGTAATATTGCAATAGGGTATGGATGGCAAACTGATAACAGGTTCATAGTTACTACTAGATATCTTTGCCAAAAAGGACTACAGCATCCACCCCCCTTTACAACACAGTACAGTATCAGCAATGCATCTACTTACTGTGGGAGAAGTACCCACAGCCTTCTGCATCAAAAGTAAGTACACTACCTGTTGTGCTATTAACAGTATAAGCAGACTCAGTATAAGCAGCACTAAACTTTAGTTCCCCTGCAGCTGTAAAATGTACTCACTCAGCTGTATCTCTGAACTTTGAAGCATAAGAAATCTGGAAAAAGCCAACATTTATTGGGGGGGTACAAAAGCCCAAAAACCAGGGACACATTTTAAACATTGCTTGTATAATTTTGGAAAGTTGCTAGAATAAAATGCTGTGTTACCACCATACATGTCTTGAACCCAGAACCATATACACTATAGTCAGTGCAACATACCATTATGCCAAATCAGAGTTTGAAAAATAGGAAGACTGAAACTTAATGGCTATCATTTAGATAGCTCTCAACCTCTTAGAACAAAAAACCTGGACAAACAAAGCCAATAATGAGGGAATAAAAATTCAGTTCTCACTTCACACCTTAGCACAAAAAACCTGGACAAACAACAAAAACAATAATGGGGGAAATACAACTTCAGTTCTCAGTTCTCATTCTCACCATACTTAACAACCATTAGAAAAACAAATCTGAACGAAGTTCAGAAATGGTGGTGGTTAGGGACTTCAGGCTCTTCTTACCCTGAAGCAAAGGTACAGGGTTTGAGCCTGAACACCTATAGCCAAGCAGGTGTATTATGTGGGGGGCATACACACACATGCACAGATATATATCAACACAATAATTGAACATTGGGTTATAGTATCAACACAAGAATTGAACATTGGGTTATAGCAGTCCAGCTTCTTGAATGGCAGTAGGTCATAAGCTTGTCACCTGAACCTATGAAGTTTGAGGGTTGAAGACACTGGACAGAAATTGTGTACTGTATTTATTAAAATCTATGTTATTATTTACAAAGGTACAAGGCAAGCTATTACCAAGGAAAGATAAGGCAAAGTATGAATGTGGACAAACTAACTCAGTGGAAACTAACCAATTTACCAATGAAGAATAGATAACTATTCACATATCTAATGGACATTAAATGCCAAAGAGTGAACCTTACTTATGTTGGATAAGCAACGTCATGCCCCTAAAATGATGCATGAGCATAGCCATTCTTAAACCATAATTGACAATTTGTCATGTACCCCACAATGAATCCCAGGCTTATGTGACATCCCCAGAAGTAAGCACCAATTATCACTCTCCAATATCAGATGATCTCACTGAAGATGCTCTGAAGAACCAAGCAGAAGACTCCAAGCAATACATAAGTCTAAAGACACTATTCACACTGCCTTAGGAGAAAACCCTGTGGAGATGAAGTTTGCAGGGGGAGAAACATTACTCTGAATTAAAAAGAAATTATATTGTGGTAATTAAACGTCAAAATGTCTATTTTTTGAAATGGAAGTTTACATCATCAAGAAAGTAAAAAAATTGCAAAATGGAATGAAACGATACATTATCACAATTATTGTAAAGAGCATTACTGAATTTTTGAACATTAGTCTTATAACTACAGTATGTTGTATTACAGTTAATAGTAACTGCAGCATTGCTGTATTATTAAAACTGATAAATACCAGCTAAATAACATTAGCTCTGTGACAGAGAACATTCAAAGCCCTAACTTCTACCTAGAAGACCCAGAATTATAGGGCCTTCAGACCTGGAAGAGCCAAAGAAGGAGGTCAGGAGCCATCAGCACATGCTATTTTGTCCATCCGTGTGGAGAAAAGTGCAACCCATTATATGACTGATTCCTGATAGAGGAAGAGTTTTGGGCATGCAGCACAACATCCCAAAATAGCAGCACCCATTCAGTTGTCTGGAAGCCAGGGTTAAATGTGCAAAGTATGTGCACATCATCAGGCAACATTGCTGGATGTCAACTAATGTAAGGCTGCCATGAGACATGTATACATGCGTTAGGAAAATAAAATATTCACCCTACATGGCTGCCTGAATTACAGCCTGACCATTGTTCAGTTCTTACCCCATACAGGGAAATGACGGGGCAAGCAACTGGAAGAGGCTTGAATAGCTGACAGACGTAAGAAAAAAGGAACATTAAAAAAATAAATAAGTAGCATCCAAGTGCAGTTACTTTTACAAGCAAAATAACCAGTAAACAGGCAACTACCAGCGATAATACACAAATAAAATTTCAAAAGTAGTTGACGTCTGGTAAAACGGAATAGGAATGCTTTGTAGTCCAAAGTTAGTAACGCTTCCAAAAACAAACTGGAAACCGAAAATCCAAGTTAAAACACATTAACGTCTTTATTTGTCACAGTACGTTTTCGTCTTTACCAACAGTTTAATGTGTTTTAACTTGGATTTTTGGTTTCCAGTTTGTTTTTGGAAGCGTTACTAACTTTGGACTACAAAGCATTCCTATCCGTTTTACCAGACGTCAACTACTTTTGAAATTTTACTTTTACAAGCAGCAATACACACACCCACACACACAAACACACCTTACCGGATAATCCATTCACTCGATTGCGTTCACACACCTTACCTGATAATCCATTCACCCGATTGCCTTCACCACAATGATAATCCATTTGCGATCACCACAACGTTAATCCATTTGTGATTGCCTTGCCCTTCTACTCACTACAACCAGCAATAATTATCCATGCGGCTGCCTCCACCATAATGCACTTTTCCCGCTCGCAGCCAGCCAGCCGGACATGACGTGATCTGATGATGTGCGCTCAATTCCGACTGGCTGACTGACAACATACTTAAAGGAGCCAACGCTGTTTATAAAAATAAAAATATGTATTTTTTTTTTAATTAAAATGCTACCCCCTCTTCTAAAGAAGATGTACTGAAATCAGTACAGTGCGTATGCCTGCCGACGTCCCTGGCTACTACAGCTCTGCACATCACCCTTATTCTTAAAAATTGGTACCAAAACACTTTTTCTCCATTCCTCAGGCATCCTCTCACTTTCCAAAATTTCATTAAACAATCTGGTTAAAAACTCCACTGCCATTTCACCTAAACACCTCCATGCTTTAATACCATTAGATACTTTATTCAAATCAAATGTCTATTTTTATAAGTTGTAATAAAATGGCTACTGATTTGTAGTAAGAAAATGTATATGGGATAGTGGGGAGGAGTCTGAAGAATGTTTAATAATTTTATAGCAAATTCTTCAGAATAATGCATGAAAAACAAGAAATTATCAGTAAAAAGTGATACTGTATTAAGAGCTCAGCAATGAATTTGATCCTACAATATTAAAAACAGAACTGTCATATGGTTCTTGAGGTTCTTTAGCTATCACAAATATTAAATGAGAAATTGGATGTTGTTCTTCTACTAAATCTCTTTAAGATATGTGGTTTTGTCTTTTAGAAGACAGATGGGGTCTTTATATTAACTTGATGAAGTTCTATAAAAGTATGTGGGAATTTCATCTTAAGCAAAAATTGCAGTTAATTATTGTCAGCTTACTATATAAGATGTCGTATCAGCATTTAGACCAAGTAATAGTCTACAACAATTTGATTTATTCTATTGTGCTGATAGGCCAGATTTGCTGACTGATGATATAGATAGAAATAGAAATGTGAATAGTGTCTCGGAAGTACAGTTAACTAGAAGTCTGAAGTAAATATGTAATTAGGATTCATGAATACATCAAGATTTCTTGGCTAATACAGTAACTTGCATAAATGCAAACTACATTTTGAGGAAGTATTCAATACACATACACACACACACACACACACACACACACACACACACACACACACACACATATATATATTTAAATAAGTACGGAATTTTACATAAAAAAAACACGAAAAGCACGAGCTGGATGCCAGAAAATCCGAAATTTATTGAGCGCTTTCGTCAAAATTACATAAGACTTCCTCACACTCCTGCACATCTTATTTATATTAAAATCAATTAACACATTAACGAATCACCATATGTAATTCAAGAGTATATGTGGATTTAAAGAAACAAACTCTCTTGTGCTTAAAAAACTAAATGAAAAATATGAAATGTGTTGGTACATAATAATGTACATATATAGACACATATAGAACCTATTATAAAATAATTTATCAACCATATATATGGAAAATACTAATTAAAAATGCAAAGATAATACAAAATATAATACAATTTTTTTCTGCCGGCATAATTAAAGTAATGATGCTTGTAATATTTTCAAGGTTACAGCAGTAATAACAATGTTGTCACCTCTAAAAAAGAAAATCTGCTTTTAATTTTAAAAAGCTAGTAAGGGAAACCATATCACTAAGTCCTGGACTAGTGCTTGCATTAACCCTCAATTGCCATAATAGTTCTTTGAATTCTAATACCTGGTCAATGGGGCCACTTCTCTCATCCATTACAAGCCGCTCCAGGATTGTAAACTTAAAGTGGTGACCTGGAAAGATATTAACGTGTTTGGCTAATGCATTTTTTTAGATTGCCTTTCCCTATATCATACATATGCTGGTATATGCGTGTCTTAAAGGCGTTCTTGGTTTTACCAATGTAATATTTGGAACACACCTGACATATACCTGCATAAACCACGTGTTTAGTTCCACAATTGTTTTCACGTTAAATCTCACCCACCCGTATCCATCTATAAAAACTCTGTCACGCTCCAAAATGTATTTACACTGGGTGCATTGGCCACATTTTGTCATTTTACCTACAGCACATTTGATGTTCCTACCCTTGTTTTCTGGAAGGTTCTTAACACTAGTGTCTTTTTTGTATACTATAACAGGTGCATCACCTATTTCCCCCCCGATGGGCTCATCACTTCTTAATATGAACCAATTTTTAACAATAATGTCTCGAATCAGAAGGAATTGTGGGGTGTATGTGAGAATCAACACATTCCTATAGGAACCAGTTGTCAGTACACTGATTTCCAATGGTGCACACAATCTGGAGATATCTAAACCTAACAAGGGGTAAAAATATCCTTCTACTCTCTTTTTAGTTACTTCATCCAATAACGGTTTCACAAAATTGTCAGGATAACTCCTCTTCATTAACATACTCAATAAAACATCCCTTTCCTTGTAAAAATCCTCAATTTTATTAATCATACGGGCAAGTCTCACACCCTGCCCGTTGACCAAAGATCGTTTTTGGTGCAGGGGGTGCCCGCTTTCAAAGTGGAGAAGGGTGTTCGAGTATGTTGACTTCCTGAAGATTGTTGAGAACAATTGGTTGTTAATAATGTCCTTGCTGATCTGTATGTCTAAGTAACTAATGAGTTCAGTATGTGTCTCCATTGTAAATTTCAAAAATGTAGTGCTGGAATTGAGAAAAAGTAAAAATTCTGACAACTGGTCCTGGTTACCAGTCCAAAAAATTAGGATGTTAAAAATTGGTTCATATTAAGAAGTGATGAGACCATCGGGGGAAAATATGTGATGCACATGTTATAGTAGGTGGCCAGTGCACCCAGTGTAAATACATTTTGGAGGGTGACTGAGTTTTTATAGATAGATACGGGTGGGTGAGTTTAACCAGAAAAGCAATTGTGGGACTAAACACGTGGTTTATGCAAGTATATGTCAGGTGTGTTCCAAATATTACATTGGTAAAACCAAGAATGCCTTTAGGACTTAGCCTTTATACCAGCATATGTATGATATAGAGAAAGGCAATTGTATTATATTTTGTATTATCTTTGCATTTTTAGTTAGTATTTTCCATATATATGGTTGATAAATTATTTTATAATAGGCTCTATATGTGTCTATATATGTACATTATTATGTACCCACACATTTCATATTTTTCATTTTTTCTTTAAGCACAAGAGAGTCTGTTTCTTTAAATCCACATATACTCATGAATTACATATGTAATCCATTAATGTGTTGTAATTGATTTTAATATAAATAAGATGTGCAGAAGTGTTATTGTCATTCTGAGGAAATCATATGTAATTTTGACGAAAGTGCTCAATAAATTTCGGATTTTCTGGCATTCAGCTTGTGCTTTTCGTGGTTTTTTTGTTACTTGGTACTTTTGTTTTTTTCTTGGTATGGATTCCAGCACACAGAGCGGAGCAGGTACCAGAGATATGAACGAGGAGTTAACCTCAGCCATACAGAAACTCACAGACCTTATTGGTGCTTTTAATACCCAAATTTCAGGTTTGGGACAAAAGCTGGACTTTCTAGCAGTTGATTTTAATCGCCATCAAACGGCACCGCCTACTGTTTCACAGGACTCCCTTTTTAGCATACCACCAGGTCAAGGTAGCCCCAATCGACAAGGAAGCATCACTACAACAGACACAAGTGGTGTTACACCACAAGGAACTGTAGTTACAGCCAGACCATCACAATGGAAAACCCAGACACAGGCTAATGGAGGGTTATGGCAAGTAACGGAGAACATATTCAGATTAACCGACTGGATTAATAAAGACAGCGCTGGTTTTCACCACAATGTAAACAGAACCATGAACCAGGGTACTGTAAATTTAATGTTAAAGAATTTAGAGAAAGATAGCTTGAAAATGAAGAAGCTGCAAACTGAAAATCAGTACCTTAGGGAATGTTTGAGATGAGAACAGGTCCCTAAAGGTCTGAGGTACTGGCGTTTTCCAAATGGTATAACTAATGGCTCTGATTTATACAAAGAGTTGATTACTTTATTTAACCGTCAAAGTTGTGAATTATTGCAGTTACTTATAGGGGACAATGACAAAATATTTGATGCACTGCAAAGATTCTGTTAGTAAACCTGATGCTAGTTTGAAAAAGTATGTGGGTTTTTGTACCATTTACAATGAATATAATTCAGTGTTTGTTAACATCGACAAGATTGTAGATAAAAAGAAAAGAAAAAAAGAATAAAATGTTGGATAGAGATGCCAAAGATTATGAAGCTGGTTTAGCCTATCCCTTGGTATCAAATGGTAATGATAAAACTGTGAAAATCAATTTTAATAACAATAATGATGTTTTTGAGGAAACAACTGAAGACATTGAATTTAGTGGTGAGTACCCCAGGTCCCATCCCTTCAGGACAACCTCTACAGAGGTCGGAGAGGATCCAAAAACAAGGGTACAACAACAGGAGGCAGTCCAGTGGGAATTATCAAGGGGACCATTGCCATCCACCTCAGAGCAATTCTGGGAGGGGGAGGGGGGAGACGGGTGAATTGGCAACAAACAAGATAATACAAGATGTAATGTTTAACAACAATCACAGTGACGTTGCCATTATTTTAAATGACCACAAAGATTTCAAAATATACAATTTAAGTAGCATTCAAGTCACCAAGGAATGGGCAAACCTCTTTCAGAAAGGGTTAAATTTTGTGCCTTTTAAAAAATTGAATGTGGAAAAGACTCTATTAGATGTCATGTTATATACTAGAAAGTTAAATTTAAGTGTAACCTTGGGAGAGACTAATAATAACAACAGTTATTCTACTGTATGTAAAAAGATGAGTGTATACAACCCCCATTACACCCAACCATAAAATTGTTTCAAGGTATTTGTACGAAAGAAATTAGAGCTCTGTCTAGGAATAAAGAATGTACCACATTGTTGAATTTAGCTAGGGAAGAAATTATCCTTCTTGACAGTATTTCTAACAATAGACTCATTCGAGTCATGAAACCTGATAAGAGGGGTGGATTGGTTGTTATGGACCAAGATAGATACATTGAATGTATGCTAGAACATCTATTTGGTGATGGATATGTGCAAATATCCCGTAATTAATTAAATATAGCATACAGACATGTGGACATGGTCCTAACTGATTTACTTTTGAATGACCAGATTAGTGAAGTGGATTTTAATTTTTGTATACAGAAACAGCCGAGGATCCCAACTATCTTCGGAATCCCAAAAATCCATAAAGATATCACCCACCCCCCACTAAGACCTATAGTGGATGCAAAAGGTTCCAAAACTATTTCTATAGCTAAACTCTTGGACCACCAGTTAAAAAACTGTTTGAGTTCATTCACTCACATTATCAGAGATTCACAGGATTGTTTGAAGAAAATTAAGCAAGAACTTTATAGTAGTAATATTATCTTTACTGCAACTGATATTAAAGATTTATTTAATGTCATTCCACACAGTGAAGGTATTGAGCTGTTTTACGATTTTTTATGCCAGCACACCTCATTGTCGCATACAAAAATACTTACACTAAGGACCTTGATGGAATTAGTCTTGGAGAATAGTTTATTGACTTTTGAAGGACATTTATTCAAACAAAGGTCTGGAATAGCAATGGGGGCAGCATGTGCATCAATTTTTGCTAATATAGTTTTGACTCAGTGGGAATTGTCTAAAGTTTATATATCGGAGGGGATGTCACATTGTAGATTTTACAGATGATACCTGGATGACATCCTAATTTTTTGGACTGGTAACTAGGACCAGTTGTCAGAATTTTTACTGTTTCTCAATTCCAGCACTACATTTTTGAAATTTACAATGGAGACACATACTGAACTCATTAGTTACTTAGACATACAGATCAGCAAGGACATTATTGACAATCAATTTTGCTTGACAATCTTCAGGAAGCCAACAAACCCGAACACCCTTCTCCACTTTGAGAGTGGGCACCCCCTGCACTAAAATTGATCTTTGGTCAAGGGGCAGGGTGTGAGACTTGTCTGTATGATTAGTAAAATTGAGGATTTTTACAAGGAAAAGGATGTTTTATTTAGTATGTTAATAACAATTTTGTGAAACCGTTATTGGATGAAGTAACTAAAAAGAAAGTGGAAGGATATTTTTACCCCTTGTTAGGTTTAGATATCTCCAGATTGTGTGCACCATTGGAAAACTGTACTGACAACAGGTTCCTATAGGAATGGATTGATTTTCACATACACCCCACAATTCCTTCTGTTTCAAGACATTAGTGTTAAAACTGGTTCATATTAAGAAGTGATGAGACCACCGGTGGGAAAATAGGTGATGCACCTGTTATAGTATACAAAAAGGACGCTAGTGTTAAGAACCTACTAGAAAACAAGGGTAGGAACATCAAATGTGCTGTAGGTAAAATGACAAAATGTGGCCAATGCACCCAGTGTAAATACATTTTGGAGGGTGACTGAGTTTTTATAGATAGATACGGGTGGGTGAGTTTAACCAGAAAAACAATTGTGGGACTAAACACATGGTTTATGCAGGTACATGCCAGGTGTGTTCCACATTTTACATTGGTAAAACCAAGAACGCCTTTAGGACAGGCATATACCAGCATATATATGATATAGGGAAAGGCAATCTAAAAAAAATGCATTAGCCAAACACGATAATATCTTTCCAGGTCACCACTTTAAATTTACAGTCCTGGAGCAGCTTGTAATGGATGAGAAAAGTGGCCCCATTGACCAGGTATTAGAATTCAAAGAACTATTATGGCAATTGAGGGTTAATGCCACCACTAGTCCAGGACTTTATGATATGGTTTCTCTTACTAGCTTTTTAAAATTAAAAGCAGATTTTCTTTTTTAGAGGTGACAATATTGTTATTACTGCTGTAACCTGTCAAATATTACAAGCATCATTGCTATAATTATGCCAACAGAAAAAGTGTATTATATTTTGTATTATCTTTGCATTTTTAATTAGTATTTTCCATATATATGGTTGATAAATTATTTTATAATAGATTCTATGTGTGTCTATATATGTACATTATTATGTACCAACACATTTCATATTTTTCATTTAGTTTTTTAAGCACAAGGGAGTTTGTTTCTTTAAATCCACATATACTCTTGAATTACATATGGTGATTCGTTAATGTGTTAATTGATTTTAATATAAATAAGATGTGCAGGAGTGTTATTGTCATTCTGAGGAAGTCATATGTAATTTTGACGAAAGTGCTAAATAAATTTCAGATTTTCTGGCTTCCAGCTTGTGCTCTTCATGGTTTTTTGTTACTTGGTACTTTTGTTTTTGTCTTGGACTGAATTTAAAATCATTAGCATCATCATCCCCATTTTTCTGTATTTTCTACATGGAGTTGGGAACTATTGCCATGTTTTTAACTTCATTGCCACTCTCCTATATTCTTCAACATTCATACCTGACTGTCACAGATCTTCTCTCACATAATGAATCCATCTCTTTCTTGGATGACCTTTTTATTGCCTTTTTTTCTCTGTCCCAAATCTTCTTCATCAGACCATCTGCTTTCCTGTACACATGCCTGAACCACAGTAATTTTTTCTTTCTGACTTTCTCTGCAGCTGGAGTTACTTTGGCTTCTGCTCTGATGTCCTCAGTTCATCTGTACCACAGTGTGCATCCTACCACCAATTTCCGGCACTTAATCTCCATCACCTCTAGATTCCTCAACTGCTCTGCCTTTACTGTCCAGGTTTCCATACCACAGAATAGTACTGGCTACACCACTGTTGTGTACACCTTACTTTTCAGATTATTTTTCCATTTTCTGTCATACAATACCCCTGATCCTCTGTACCAGTTGCTTGCAGACCCTTTCATTCTAGCTTTAACCTCTTCATTCAGACTTCTCTTCTCCTGAACTATCCCTTCCAGATACTTGAAGCTGTTAATTTGTTCTTCTGTTTTCCCTTTTATCTCAGTTTTCAGCATTGCCTGATTTTCACCATTTGCTGCATTAAAGCTACCTTATTTAGACTCAGGTTCATCCCATGTGCTTTCAGTTTTACATTTGCTGAAGTCCTTCTTCAGAATAATTTTCTGAAGTTTTTCTTCAGAATCTGCATACAGCAGCTTTGCCTATTTCCCCTCTAACCTGTTTGCTAATGTAATCCATCACCAGTGTGGACAGTAGTGGACTCAGAGATGAGTTCTGATGCACGCCCACTCTGACTCTTTACCTCTCTTTGAGTCTGAACACTTTTTGTATTTGTGTCATTGGGCCCTTGTACATGGCCTGCACTAATTCTACCAATGC